>NC_056747.1:1015601812-1015779312 GCF_019279795.1 Protopterus annectens | reverse complement strand
AAAAATAAAACATCTATGTTTTTGTAGGGGGGCAAGCCCCCCTGCACCCCCCCCCCACCTGTTAATTATATATACCAACTCTGAGATCACTCTACAATGGGGAAAGGGGCATTTTCTTGGGTCATCTCTTAGGGGTGTGTTGTCAGTATGACATTTACCAGAGGTGGATGACTTACTGAAGGATACTATTATGCATTTCTTGGCATTTAGTTTTAGTCCATGGCAAGTCTGTGTCAGCCCTTCCTGGAGAACATTAGTGTTGGTGGGGGATTTTATGACTGCTCCTAATTTGCAATCATCTGCAAATTTAGTCAGCCAGAGGCCCTTGACATCAGCCTTGACTTCAGAGAAGTAAATGACAAAAAGTAACAGTCCCAGGACCAATCCCTGAAGGAATCAACTTGTGACTGCCCACTTAGTAGAGGTAGATTTCCCAATTCTAAGTTCCTGGGTCCTGTCTGTGAGCCAGCTGGCTATTCACTGGGTGACATATAGGTTTATAGCTAACCTCTTGAGTTTGCCAACAATGCCTGAGTTCAGTATTGTGTCAAATGCCTTGGCAAGGTCAAGGTCGGCAGTGTGAATCATTTTGCCCATCATCCATTGCTTTGGTCACCTTCTCAAAGAAGTCCACCAGGTTGAGTAGGCATGACTTGTCTTTGACAAAACCAAACTGGATTGGGCCCAGTGTTTGGAGGTTTCCTATGTCATTATTGATAATTTCCTTGATAATTCTTTCCATGGCTTATGGGTCTGTAGTTTCCATGGTCTTTAGATGGCCCACCTTTATGTAGGGATGACTGTTACTGTTCACCATTCATGAGACATGAAGCTTGTTTGGGGGCTACTGTTAAATAGTAATTCCAGAGGCCTTGATAGGTCATTTTCATGCTATTTAGAAGGCATCCTGAGATATTGTCTGGGCCCATTGATGCAGTGTTCTTGGCCTCAGAGAGAGCACTGAGGACCTACACCCTAGTGATAGTAGGATTATTTATATATGATGGTATTTCCTGAGGGGAATTTGAGGAGGAGAGAAGGGTAAAGTTAGAGCTGAATTTGTCAGCCAGTAGGTTTGCTATATCTTTTGGCTCAGTATAGGTGGCTCAATTAACAATGCACTCTGCAAACAATAGTGTATTGCTTTTGAGACTGAGGACATACCTAAAGAATGCCTTGTGGTTGTCCTTGGCCTGGGAGGCCAAATTTACCTCAAATTTGGCTTTGTTATGCTTTATTTGTCCTCTGAGTTGTTTATTTAATTTGGTGAGATTACCTTTATTCTGCTGGGTGCTACACCTCCTACTTTTTGCCATGATTTTCTTCCTTCTGTTTCCAATATGCTTAAATACAAGTTATGGATTTCTTGGGTCATAGAGAGGAGCCTATAGCTTGCAAGAAAGTGGTATAAGATTTTGCCTATGGTGACTTCAACATGGAGAAACTCAAGTGCATCATCTTGTTTGACCAGTCTTGAGGTATATTTATTTTTTATGTAAACTTGGACACCCCTACCTTTAGTTCCTGACTGTGTGTAGTAGCTGGTCTAAATGTGTGTAAGGCATTATAGCCCTGCACTGCTGGTGTGATCTCCTGGCTTTTAGCCATGAATCAGTGACTGAAAAGACATTAGAATTCTCTAGGGTAAGGACAGCTTGTAGGGAGTGGAGTTAGTTTAAACTCCTAGCATTGAGCAGTAACACCTTTAGATTTTCTAGGTTTTGATTTAATATGTTGGAAGTACTTTCAGTTTGGCATTGGGTAAAAAAGGCACCATGGGGGATGACAATGTTTTAGCTAATATTCAAAAGCCTAGAGAGGAAAGGTGCAGACCATACCTGAGAAATCAGCATAGTCTGTTGACTATCTCCTTCCATGCTGACAAATATTGCACACCTTAGAATGACACCAGAAAAAAAGACAATTATTAAAGTTTGTTCATATTGTGGCATTATATTTGGAGAAGGTAAAATGCTGCTCAGTGCTAGGCTCATACCAGCCTGGGACACATATTATGAGAGCTCCATGATGTCTCTCTTTATATAGTCTAGGGAGGCACTTCTCAGGTCATTTGCATTGACATGGACTATGACTGAGTCATACTGGTACTTGTGCTCCAATGATGTGAGTGTATGGGTAATGTGGTGGATCCTGTCCCCATTATAGGCAACTGACCATGACTTTCTCCTTACTCAGGCTGGTGAGAGAGACATCAGTGTGTCTCACAATGGAGTCTGCAATGACCAGAATGTTGGATTGTGTGGTGGCTTGTCTTATGGGCTTAGAAGTAGAGGTTCCTTGAGATGTGACTGAATGTGCTGATGTGGGTGTTGTCCTGAAAGGGTATACAGGACTGCTGTTTGTATTTGTTTTGTGTACTGTATCTAGGAGGTCTTTGGGTTAAGGAAGGTTGCATTTAAGTGTCTCAGCATTTATGGGTATCTGCGTCTGCTTTGAACTGTCTGTGATGGAGGCAGTGTGTGTGTGTGTGTGTGTGTGTGTGTGTGTGTGTGTGTGTGTGTGTGTGTGTGTGTGTGTGTGTGTATATATATATATATATATATATATATATATATATATATATATATACGTACTACTGACAACCTGATTGACATTAGGAGTACTTTTACGCGACACCTTTGCCTCCACTGACATTGTGTAAATACATCTCTCACATACAATATTAGTTTGTTTGAGAATTAGCTGGTTGTCAGTAAACATAAGGCAATTTCTGCATTGCCTCAGGATGCCTATCTCCACCAGGCTGGTAACGGAGATAATGGGAAAGTTCATATCCATGGCAATGGGTCTTTTCTTATTAATTACACAGTTGTGATGAGAATATAAAGTAATGTCAGGAATATCTGGTTTGCAACTCTGGAAGTGGTTCTCATACCTCTCAACCTGGAAACATCAAAAATCTGGACAAAGGCACATGAAAAATAGGTACAAATCTGTGTGCTGATTAACATACAATTTGCATACAGAATTTTGTAACCCCACCCACCCCAGTGGAATTGTGGGATACCAACTTTTAAATGCAAAATGAAGAACAGACATTTGATCATGAAACACAAAACAAGCAGAATCATATTTTATTTATATTAATATTTGAACTTGTATCAAACTTTGAACTTGTGCAAACTGCAAAACTAAAATACAATTGTATTTTATAAAAACAAAATTAACTGCTTCAGCCTTCTACAGTCAGAAAATAAATGAGCTGGATTTACACAGAGGAAATCAGCAGATAGGTAGATTTACAGACTGAGCGCTTTTTGTGAAATGTGATCAGTTCTTCCAAAGCAGAGAAGTGTAGCAATTGACTGACTTCAAATATATAAATCCAAGAAATTAAGATTACACAGTAGGGTAAATGCCTCATTGTTAAGAATAAATGTAGCAAACAATTCAAACAGTGAAGCAACAACGAGGCAAACAAGCAGCTCAAAATTAATAAAATCCACCATAAAAGTTTATTGCACAATAAATTGGTAAGCGCTTTCACTATATAACTTCCTCAGACCTTTTGGTTAAGAAACACTTCAAACAGTTTATAAAGGAATTTAAATTTAACACAACCAATCAGGTGATTTGCAACATTAATACATTAATTAAAATATTAATTAAAAGCTGCTACATGATTTAAATTGCTATATATAATAAAAAGCAAATAATGACATAAATAAATAAATACATCCAAAAACATATATAAATATATATTTAGATATATAATTCATCTATTAAGTTTCCTACTTTTCAACAAAGGCTTTATTGAGGCTCGTTCATTGAGTCCTTTACCTACATCAGCTCATTAACTGAACGTGTTATAATCAAATAATCCACTTTTCAAATCAAATCAAAAGTAGAAATTGTAAGTTTGATAAGAATAAAAATAAAAATAATTTAATTTATAGAGAAAGACAAGCTCTTAAGAAGCTGCAGTCGAATGAAAATATAGTTATTAGGCCGGTGGATAACGGAGGCCCAGTAGTAGTTATGGACTACCGACAGTATATTGATGGCCCAGTAGTAGTTATGGACTACCGACAGTATATTGATGCCATGGAAGCTATGTTGGAAGAAGCTAGACAATATAGTCACATTACTGTGACACAGTTTCATTGTATTATTGAGTCTATTCATGGCACATTGATGGATGATTTGAAAAGTGGATTATTTGATTATAACATGTTCAATTATCTTAAAGTAGAGAATCCCTTGATTCCTATGATACAAGGTCTACCTAAGGTTCATAAGCATGTAAGTAGGCCAGCTATGAGTCCAATAGTTGCTGGCGGTGGATGGACCACTGAGCCACTATCCTTGTTTGTAGAAAGATATTTGAGACCCATCATTGATCAGAACAGAATGGTGTTAAGGGATACGAAACAGTTTCTGATTGATTTATATGATTATTTGAATGGTCCTACATCCCAAAAAGATTTTTTATTCATCACATTTGATGTGCAATCTCTCTTTACAAAAATTCCTCACTCTAGGGGTGTGCCGTATATACACGACTATCTACTGGCCAACAGTGAGTACGATGTTATTAAGATTGACTTAATTTGTCATTTTTTAGAATTAGTACTGGAAAACAATGTTTTTATCTTTAATGATAAATTTTATATGCAAAATGATGGCGTAGCTATGGGCATGTCATGTGCCAATAGCTATGCCAACATGTTTTTAGCCCAATGGGAAAATACAATGCTGTTTGTCACAGACTTATTTAAACAACATGTTATTTTTTATCATTGATTTATCGATGATTTGTTTTTGTTGTGGACTGGAAGTCAGACACAATTATTAGAATTACTACATAAGATGAATAACCTGACTACATTTTTGAAGTTTACTATGGTGCTGTCAGCAGTTAGAAGAGAGTTTTTGGATTTATATGTGGAGAAACTAGCGAATGGGCTAATAAATACAGGAGTTTTTAGGAAACCAAGCTATAGGAACTCACTTTTGGCCAGGACTAGTATACATCCTAGGTTTGTGTTTAGAAATTTAATTAGAGGACAAGCATTTAGAGCATCAAGATTGAACCCGGCCAAGCAAGGTTTTTTGAGTGAGACTAAAAATCTAGAGGAGAGATTATCAATAAGAGGTTATGGTAAAACAAGAAATTGAAGTAAATTTCTCATTAGTTAAAGATTTGAGGCATAGCACTGCTAGACCATATTACGGACCAGACGTTAGAGAGGAATGGCGAAATATAAGGACTGAGAATAAGATTTTTTTGAAAATACCATTATATTACATCAGGGATAATAAGCAATTGACAGATATATTTCTTAAACATTGGCTCATTTTATCTGTAGACAAAGAAATAGGAGAACTTGTAGGAGAGGTACCTCACTTCTCCTATAAGAACAGGAATAATCTGAAAAGATTATTGTGTTATAAGAATGAAATGGGTGATAGTGAGAATGACAGGGATGCTATTACATGCCATGTGGCAGATGTAATTTTTGTAAATACATCTGTACTAGTAATGTTTTCAGACATCCAGATACCAATGAGGAGTATGTATTTGGGGTGTCTGCCAATTGTCTCACTTCCAACATAATATATATTGCAGAGTATGGTGTTTGTGGCTCATTCTACATTGGCAAGAACAATCGGCCATTTAGAGACAGAATTAGAGAACACCTTTATAGTGTTAGAACCCATTCCACTTGTAATGCACTATCTAAACCCGTTTTACAAATGGGGGAACATCATAGGTTTAAGTATAGAGTTATTGAAGTCATCAAACCTAGTATTAGGAAGGGAGACATCAAGAATTTTACGGAAGGTAGGGAAGTTAACCGGATTATTGCCCTATGAGCTGATGTAGGTAAAGGACTCAATGAGCGAGCCTCAATAAAACCTTTGTTGAAAAGTAGGAAACTTAATAGATGAATTATATATCTAAATATGTATATATATATATATATATATATATATATATATATATATATATATATATATATATGTATATATATATATATATATATATATATATATATATATATATATATGTTTTTGGATGTATTTATTTGTTTTTTATTATATATAGCACTTTAAATCATGTAGCAGCTTTTAATTAATATTTTAATTAATGTATTAATGTTGCGAAGCACCTGATTGGTTGTGTTACATTTAAATTCCTTTATAAACTGTTTGAAGTGTTTCTTAGCTAGAAGGTCTGTGGAAGCTATATAGTGAAAGTCCTTACCAATTTATTGTGCAATAAACTTTTATGGTGGATTTTATTAATTCTGAGCTGCTCGTTTGCCTCATTGTTTGGATTGTTGACTTCAAATATAGCTGTGATGCCTTAGAATATACAGATTTAGCTAACACTAGGAATACATTCAATATAATTTCTTCAAAGATCATCATTATGAAACAATATTTTCTATGGAAAATGGTGAACACAACACCTCTGCATGGACGGCAAGTGCAAAGGTCCCAACCAAACAGCCAAACCAGACAAACAGACCAGCACTGTTAGGGAGAAGGAAATTAGACTTTAATCAAAAGTCAAAACACAGCCCACAGACAGGTTTCGGCCCTAAGCCTTTGTGAATGTAAATTCAGGCTGCGAAACAAACCCTTATTTATAGGGTAACATAATCAAACATAACCAATTACCATAGCTTTATTATAAATATTCATTGAAGCCAGGCGGAAACAAACCCCCTAGTCTGACATGCTTTTTCTTTTCTGTTTAAAATACTATACCAGCCAGTTTTACAACTTCTTTTACCCCAAACCCTATCAATACTAATGAAATGGAATTGGGGAGAAGAGTATTTTAAGGTGTGCTTATATAATGCATTTACAATTTTTATTTCTGATGTTACTAAAATGTTCGGACATCTGAAATTTGCTGGGTATGGAGGTTTGTTCTACATAAAAAGCTGAACAAGTGCATAACACTAAATACATAACCCAATCTGTGCTGCAATTACCAAATATGTTAATATTAAACCAGATATATTAATTTGTACACTATTATTGGGCCCTTAACGTTTTGAAGTATTGAGTCCAATTTCATTCAGCAAACTACATCTGATGGTCCATTTTGTTATTTTTGAATATATGATTTGGACAATATAATTTGGTTACAACACTGTTGGCCATCTCGAAGGGTGAACTATGAGGTCATGGTTTAATGAATAACAATTTGGTTTGGTTATTTTGATCTGACCATGTGATGGACTTTGCGGTTATCTGGTGAAAGCTTGGGAACAAGTAAGGTCGGCGTTTGGCAGTACTTGCACAACTTTTCGACTTGACTGAACATTCCCTATGGACATTTTACTTTTTGCTCATATTTGGACATGGGCTGGGTTTTGAACTGTATATTGGTTGTTAATGTCTAAAATGATTTGGGTTAACCCTATTAAGAGTTAACACTTACTTGTTTTGTTCATCTGTAGAGCATTATTATCAACCATTGTCGATGAGACCTGGGAAGTTTTATTAACTTTTTCCTGGTGTTTTTTCTTGCAATAAGAATCTTTTATATCTGATAGTTCCCTGTGGATGTAAATGTTATATTGTGGGTATATTTTTTAGTCATTTGTAAACGCAATATATGTCTAAAAATCTTTTCAACAAATTTGGAATATAGGTTGAGTACCCTGGCCATTAATTCAGATTTCAATATTATTTATACAATACTTTGTAAGATTTGTATTCATTTATTTATGTTGTTGCCTTTCGGTCCATTTTAATTACAAACAATTTATATATTTCTTGTTTTTTGGGGTAGCCATATACTTGGTTCTCTACTAACCATTTGTTTCATCTATACTGTAATCGATGGCTTTGATAAAGTCCAACTGGTTTAGGTGCATTTCACTGTAGATCTTATATTGAATCTATATAATAAGATCTAGTTATTACATCTGAATAATTATTGTTTTGCTGCTATATTTTCATATTATGTCATATTTTTGAATTGTAATTTAATTTAGACTGCACATTTTTTATTTGTTATTGGGTTGTAAGTTTGAGTACGGTGGATGCCAACTGGTGATGTATGAGCAGTGGTATAGGATACATTATATTGGGCTGTCCTTAAATTAAAGTGAATATATATAGGGGGTTTATTCATAAACAAAAATATATTTTGACCCACAAATTATATTCTTAAGATGGATCTGATGAGTATCTTGGAGGGCCTCTCTGCAGATAAAGATGATATAAAAGTCTTTGGACTTGACCCCAATATGGGCGATAATGTTAATCAGGTACCCTAACAGGACAACCAATGTGTTGAGTTGTTTAAAAAGTTATTTAAAAGTATGCAGAATCTTAGATGTTTTGTTTGGCATATTAAGCTATTTAAAGCTTATTTATCTAAGGGGATCTCACCCAGGGAGCTTCATATCAAGATTAAACCCTTAGTTGGACAAGCTGACAATATTTTGTTAAGCACTTGGTCTGATATACAACAAGCTGCTGCTATGGACTTTGTTAAGGCTTTACATGACTTCTATGAATGTAAAATTGATGGTTAGGTGTCGGAAGTAACCAGTCTTTGTGAATTGGCTAAACAGTTCAGTGACCAACAAATTTACAAAACCTGTTTTGAAAAATTAAACAGTGATTTATTGGCTTTTGAGAGAGAACGAAAAGAAAGGAAACTACGAAATTTTAACAGGGGTATCAAAGATTACAGTTCTGGTAAACCCTTTGAACAGAACAAAAATGTAACATTTTCTCAGAATGAGACGAGAAAAATGAGTCAAAAAAGGAAAAGGAGGAAATCCATCCTTAAAAAAGGGGTCAGTGATACCTCGGGGGACGATTCCTCCTCTTATACAGATACAGAACCAGACTCTCAACAGACATCACCGGCTTCTAAGAAAAGCTGTTCTTTTCAGGATGTTAGTCTCACTCATAATAGAGACATAAGCAATGCCCCTTGAGAAGAAGGTGGAGGGAAGGGTGTAAGCACAAATTGAGATGCATCCTTGGAAACTTTGCTCAACTTTCTAAAACCCAAGTAGAAAATGTAAACAATGTACACAACATTTCATCCATGTCATTGTCTGATATTGAATTAGGATTGTTGAATACGGGATTAAACTTTATACCTGGTTATGTGATGTCAGAAGATATTTTTGTTCAGGATTTGAATGCTTTTTGTAGACTACTGAACCTCAAACTGTTTTTATATAATAATGTAAATGATACTACTGCATCTTTAGCACCCACCTTCACATTCCTTAAAATCTACATTTGTACCCCCAATGAATAAGCATATGGACATTTTTTATAAATGTGTGTTAAAAGATTTACATTTTGGAACTTATGATGATAAAAAATGTTTTTCTAATAATCTGTCAAAATCAGAACTTACTGCTCTGAATAATTTGAGACAGAATAAGAACATTGTAATCATGAATGCTGATAAGGGGGGTACAGTAGTTATTATGGATTGGGGCATGTATGTAGCTGAGGCTGACAGACAACTAAAAGATGGCAGGTTTTATACTACAGTGACCATCGACCCCACTTTGAGGTTTAAAGGTGAAATAGATGCTTTTTTAGAATTAGCAGTAAGTAAAGGCATCATTACAGATAAAGTTTAATTTCATCTAAAGTTTAAAGATCCAGTGCCACAACACTTATATCTTCTTCCAAAAATCCACAAACATGCAACACAGCCTCCTGGGAGACCCATTGTTGTGGGCAATGGGTCTCTCACGGAACCTTTATCGGAATTTCTGACCAGGTATTTAAAACTATTATTAAAAAATGTGAGAGCTTGGATACAAGACACTACTGAGTTTCTTAACATTATTTCTGATACTCAAGTAGATGATGGTTGGATTATGTGTAGATTAGATGTGGTTTCACTTTATACTAGTATTCCACATGGCCATAATGCTTTACAATATTGGTTAGACCAAACCTCACTATACAGTCCAGGATTTTAACACATTTCTTATTTGTCTGACAGAGCATGTGCTCACTAAGAATGTGTTTTATTTCAATGGCACCTGCTACCTACAATTAAAAGGTACGGTGATGGGGGCCTTGTTTGCCCCCATTTATGCCGACCTTTTCATGGGTTACTTGGAGCATATGATCATTTATGACAACAGTCATAATATATTTATAGATGAAACTGACATCTGGAGGAGGTTTTTGGACGATTGTTGGCTGGTGTGGAAATAGGGTCTATATTAGAACACTGAACATTCAAAATGTCAAGTGTTCTAATATCGACCTGTTTTCAGCGAACACTGAAAATATCGAAGAAACAGAAAACCAAATTGTTTCCTAGGGAAAGAATTTGGTTGTCCGTTTCTGTTGCTTCGGTATTTTCAGCGCTCTGGTGGAAAGTTACGGGTCGGGTTCAGGTAAGTGTGCAATTGTGTGGACATGAGGGTTAGGGCGGGTTAGGTGAGTTAGGGTTAGGGTGTGGGTCAGCTAAGTGTGCGATTGTGTGGATGTGATGGTTAGGGCGGGGTAGGTAAGTTAGGGTTAGGGGGCGGGTGAGGTGACTGTGCGATAGTGATGGACCTTATGGTTAGGATTTAGGTTAAGGTAAGTGGATAGTTAGTGGTGTATGTATAGTTTAGTGTAGGGTTAGGTGTAACAGTTTAGGTGTATGTGTGTGGATCGCTGTTTGTTTGGTGTGCTTGTGTTGTGTGTATGTGTTTTGGAATAGCAAATTTTTTCCCTAGGAAAAAATTTGCTGTTTTGAATGTTCGATGTTTTGAATTTTCGATTGCTAGGGTTCGATATTAGAACACTTGACATTTTGAATGTTTGGTGTTCTAATATAGACCCTGGAAATCAGACGGTCAATATTTGTATGAATGTGTTGAATATCTCAGTGAAAACAAATGGGGTATTCAATTTACCTTAAATTTTGATAAGAACTCAATTTCTTTTTTGGATGTGCTGGTGAATAGACAACCAGATGGCACACTAGTCACTACATTATATTGTAAACTTTTTCATTCCAACACTTTGTTGCATGCAACCAGTTGTCATCCACCACATATCAACCGTAACATCCTCAAGTCCCAGTACATGAGAATTTGTAGAATCTGTTATAGTGAGGAAGATTTTTACAATCAAGACAAAGAACTTGCAAGGTGGTTTGCCCAATGTGGATATAATAAATCACAGCTTTTTCAAATCAGTAGTCAGGTTAAAAGAATGGATATGAATGATTCGTTGAAATATAAAAATCATGATCCTCATGTACATTGTCCCATTAGGTTCATAACCAGTTTTGGCAGGAATACATTTCTATGGATGTAGTACAAAACCATTGGGATATTCTTCTGTCTGATGAATGGTTTAAACTTACTTTTAGAAAACAAGTGCTGTTTTTCTTTTAGAAAAGGAAAAACTATGAGTGGATATTTCAACCACTATAAGCGTAATATAACAATTCCAGATTGTACACAGGTCACACTTGAGGGTAATCAATTGGCTGGGTGTTTCCCTTGTGGGTACTGTTCTTTTTGCCAAAATATGATTCAGACAAAAGAGTTTACATCTAAAATTACACCGCATTTATTTAATATTAATATATTTGGTAATTGCAGCACAGATTGGGTTATTTATTTAGTGTTATGCACTTGTTCAGCTTTTTATGTAGGACAAACCTCCAGACCCATCAAATTTCGAATGTTCGAACATTTTAGTAACATCAGAAATAAAAATTGTAACAATGCATTATATAAGCACACCATAAAGCACTCTTCTGCCCAATTCCATTTCATTATTATTGATAGTATTTTAAATAGAAAAGAAAAGGCATGGATTGTCAGACTAGGGGGGTTGCTTCTGCCTGGCTTAAATGAATATTTATAATAAAGCTATGGTGATTGGTTATGTTTGCTTATGTTACCCTATAAATAAGGGTTTTGCTTCACAGTATGAATTTACATTGACAAAGGCTTAGGGCCGAAAACCGGTCTGTGGGCTGTGTTTTGACTTTTGATTAAAATCTAATTTCCTTCTCACTAACAGTGCTGGTCTGTTTGTTTGTTTTTTCTATGGAAAATAACTAAGCAATCTATTGCAGAACTATCCATACAAAACATTACCTTTGAAACACTTACATTTAGGCTCCTGAACTATCATTGCCTTTAGCTGTTTTTTTAAAATGATAATATTTTCACTTTGTCTAATTTTCTGAGATACATTTCTACAAGATTCAGTGAAAATTTTAGAAAATGTTTTTTCATTATAGGTAAATATTAAAGGGGGGGGGGTCTCAGTAGTTTAGTTTCCGTGTTGTCTAACTGAATAAGAAGTAAATTTAAATATAAACTTACTTTGCAAAGGTGCACAGCAACTCTCATATAAAAGTATAAAAGTCAGCCATTTCCACAAAAAATGTCTCCTGTAGTAAATGATAATGATTTTTTTTTAAATGTGTAGCAATTATGTTCACTGGGAAGGGAGAAAATGATGAACCTTAAGATTTTGTTTTTGGTGACTTGCAGTGTATGGGTTTTGTGGTAAAAGTAGGGCATTTAATGGTAGGCAATATTTTAATCTTAGCAAAAGAATATTATAGTTTGCTAGGACCTCCAAAATTCAGTCATTTTCCATAATCTACTGATCAGTGCCATAGCTAGAATTTGTGCCACCTGGAGCTGTCTTTGAATTTTCTGCCCCTCTCCCCTCACAAAATCATAGTCAAATGGGCCCCCCATACACTGGCCCCCCTGCAGCCATTCCAGTGTCTCATTACTTGGCTATTTCTCCCCATTTACCATAAACACTGTAATGTGCATACTGATTTATGCTTTAATTCTACAATGATTATTTGGATTTCATTTAAAACTTTTATTTTACATTTTATAGCACAAACACTAATAGACATCTGTTAAACAAAGCAATATAGTCTCACAATGAAAACAGACTTAGCATTAAAACTTCTCTGCCCTTGAATCTCACATTCATTGAAACAGCATTGAAACCCACATTCAAAGAAAATGCATCTGGCCAAAGGTGGATAAAGATTACATTTGGGCTGTTTTCATATCATAGGACCCTTACACATACAGCACACTTGTTAGAGCGCGTTTTAGATTTATTGTTTTGAACATTTTTCCAGTAAGCAATGAAACAAAATATATGAACCAATAATGACAAAACTGCCCAATTCAGAACATTTCCATCATAAACGTCTACTCAAACTTCTGTCATTAAAATCCACCAATATCAGTAATTATGCACAATCTCTGCAGAAGTAAAAGTCATCTAAATAATTCCACATTGAAGAGATCTGTAACTAATGAAGAGGAAGCTGCTAGCAAACAACTTTATATTTCATTGTTTCATCTACAAATAAAGTGCGTGTTGCCTTGAAGAATAAATTACCTATGTTACATTAAAAAAAATGATAAGCTAGTAATATTGCAATAGGGAGTGAATGGCAAACTGAGAACAGGTTCATAGTTACCTAGGTATCTCTGCCAAAGGAGGACATTCTCAGGACTGCATCATCCACCCCCTTTAAACATACAACACAGTACAGTATCAGCAATCCATGTACATACTGTGGGAGTAGAACCCACAGCCTTCTGCATCAAAAGCAAGTATACTACCTGCTGTGCTACTAACAATGCAAGCAGACTTGGCATAAGCTGTACTAAGCTTCTTTTCCCCTGAAGAACTTTGCAGCACAAGAAATCTAAAACAATAAGTGAGAAGGTCACTGAAAAACCAATTAGTAAAAACAAAATGAAAACTCCAGCAAAGCTAGAACTTCCACTGAGTGACCTTCCAAACCTCTTGTATCAGATGCATATGGGATATATGCAAATGACCCTTATGAACATCAGGTGTTTCAGCTAATTGGCAATTCTGAATGCCCATGACTTGTTTCGTCATTTTAATGGACAATTTCAGGCCAATAAAGCCAAACCCCACTAGCTGTGGATATGCGTATTTGATGTTCCTAAGGGTCATTTGCATATATCCCATGTGTATCTGATACAAGAGGTTTGGGAGGTCACTCAGTGGAAGTTCTAGCTTTGCTGGAGTCTTCATTTTGTTTTTACACAAGAAATCTGGAAAAACCCAAAATTTATTGCGGGGGGGGGGGCAAAGGCCCAAAACCAGGGAGTAGAACACATTTTAAACATTGCTTGTATAATCTTAGAAAGTTGCTAGAATAAAATGTTTTGGTGTTACCATGCATTTCCTGAAAGATAGGAAGACTGAAATTTAAATGGCTATAATTATTTAGTGAATTCAGTTCTCACTGATTTTCAAGAAAACCACAAATTTTAAGAGAAACAAACTAAAAATATGAGCCATCAGCCAAACATTCCAGATATTCTATGAAACTTTGGACAGTTCAGAGCTATGGACTTAACTCCTTGAATCACAACTGATGGTATGGGTAGAGAATTCAGGCTCTTGCCCCTTGTACCCAAGGTACAGGGGTTGAGCCTGGGGACCCTAATCACACATGACAGTACTTGTCCTCCTTAGCTGGGGAAACTCTGCTGCTGTTGCAGACCTGCAGTCAACACATGCATGCTACTTTTACACTGCTGCTGTCCATAAACATAAACAAAGTACAGTGAGTCAGTCAGTGACACCCCCTGAACCCTCAGCCAAATTCTGATAGACTGGTAGGCTGCTCACAAAGCTGATGTCATCGTGCATGCCTCTGCATGTGATGATATCAGCAGAAAATTGCTGTAAAAAAAAAAGACTAAAAAGAAAAAGCTGGGAAATTTGGGAATAAAGGGGCCACTTGGGAATTCGTGGCACACCATTATTTGGATCTCAAAACTGGTAAATGTGAGGAATTCGATACGGTTGAGGGGTATGGTGGTGCTTGTCACTATAAACTAGTTGCCTTGTGTGCAACTTGGTACTGGATATATTTCAAGGGTGCTTTTACAGGAAAAATTTAAATTCAAGATGTCTGCATCTACACAGGGCTCTGCCTAAGACTAGAGAAGAAACTACTAAAGTAGGCCCTGATAATTTATGGATGAAGTATTTATGGAGATATTCTGAAGTTAGGTTTTTACAGCAACTAATCAAGCAGTACTCATGGAAAAGAATTAGCTTTGTCAAGAAAGATGAAAAGAGGGGCTCCACCTGATTGGCTACTGCTTGGCTACCACTAATGCTGGTCTCACACAGCTTCATGCTGTTGGGATACAACGCCCATTTGCTTCTTCTCATGTCAGAAGCAAAACGGTAACACCAATCCTAGGATGAGAAGCAGGCCACAGGCTTTTTGGTGATCAATAGTCTCATCCCAAATGATGCAGAGATCTGTAGGCTTGTTGTAGTATTTTCCTGGTAGAGGCATTGAATAGCAACCAGATCAGTCATGAAGGTCCCACACAGACACTAACTACCCAGTCAGAGAAAGTCAGGAGTCAATGCATTTTGCTCCTTCTGCCACTACGAGCAATCTATTAGCATAAATTCCAAACTGGCACCTATGAAGTAGTTATCAGGCTTTATTCTGATCAGTAGTCTCCAGGAAATAATGACCCTATGCTCCTTCCCTCACCAGGAACAAAACAGAAGCACTAATGAGGAAATGAGAAAATCAGTAAATCTGGGTGGAGCAAAGTTAAATTCGAGGGCCAAAATAGTAGCTCTGTGCATTAGTCATAGCAGTTGATAGGCATCACTCCAAGAGACTTTGAATGTTTGTTTAGCTCTTTGTAAGGACAAGAGTTGCAGGTCCAGACTACACCCATAAGGGACCTCTGCTGGATGCCTGGGCCTAAACCAGTGGAAGCCTGTTCTTCTCTTCACGTATCAACCCTGCTGTGCATGTGACAACCCATGGGCTTTCACCTGGCCTAACGTTTTGCAGATAGTGATCTTTGTGCTTGATCATATCCTGACACAATGCGACTCTAGATTTAAGGGTCTCAGGATATACTCTTTGGTTGGGTCCAGAAGAAGACAGAGTATATGTGCTTTCATTTCTGAGATAGATGAAACTT
Source organism: Protopterus annectens (assembly GCF_019279795.1). Classification (NCBI taxonomy): domain Eukaryota; kingdom Metazoa; phylum Chordata; order Ceratodontiformes; family Protopteridae; genus Protopterus; species Protopterus annectens. The sequence continues at coordinate 1,015,763,335 of NC_056747.1, read as the reverse complement.
CAAGGTCCCTAAGTTCCTCTAGCTCCTCATGTGATAAAGTCTTTGTTAAGCAGGCTCTTTTGTACATGAGTGCTTGCTTGGTTGTACCTAGGTACAGAAGGTAAGTCTGGAGTGAATCCCTGGAAGTTTGGTGGTTGTCCATATCCTGTTGCCAGCGTTTCTTGATATTATCACGGAAACCTGGATACTCCCCCACTCTGCTGCTCCTGCTCTTAGGAAGATTGATGCCACGTACTGTCCTGCAGACTGGAGTAAGAGCTTGTCTTATCATCCTGTAGCTGACCTCTTTGTAGTCTTAGTGAACATTTGATGTTTCCCAAACCCGGGATGCATTAGAACCCCACTGGTAGACAGGGTAGCCTGAAAGGGGAAAAAAGTGGGTAAGAAGGTGTCTTCCGTTATCATGTCAGGGCTTAGATCTTTCTACTCTCCGCTTCTCGTATCTGTCCATGTACCAGATACTCCTGATTTTTTTATGAGTAACATTTTATCAAGTATCACATTTTCATTTTTGCATACTGTGCAATCCCCATGCATGGCACAGTTGTTATTTTGACACTGATTGCTGATGGAACCTTTTTATAATTATATGCTTATATGATACTAATAAACTAACGTCTTGTCAGTGCTTACATTTAACATTCAATAATTTGCCATTGTTAAACATGTAAATCTATGTGATTACAAACAACTATTCCATCTAGTCTTTGATCTCCAGACTGATTTAATATTACCCGTTAAACAAAAACATTCAAACACAGACCTTAAATGTTTACAATATTACCTGAGATCAGGTATTAACTATTCACAATATGTTTTATCATCACTATGTTACAAGTCTTAACAACTGGACCAATGAGTCCATACCTGGCATTACTGTCTACTTTCAGTGGAATGTTTTGGATAATCTGGAGACCCCCTCCCTTGAGTCTGGGATTAAGTAGGCCTTGCCTTTGTCTTTGAGAATGCCATGTTGGTGCAACCTCACCTAACTACTTGTTTTTTGTCTGCAGTCAATACCCTGTATGTAGGCAGCAGGCACAGGTTGCTGCCTACATAAACTGGTCACACTTGTTCCTGTGTAGGTTGAACTGGAAAGCCTCCAGAACTTAGCTGTAAGTGGGTCCTACTCTAACTTTCTACTGAGTGGCAATATGATAGTCATCTTTTGCTGGCTATGTAGACACTGCTTCTATATCATAAAAGTTGGGAGTCCTGATTTCTGACTTGACACGAGCCAGACATAAGTTCCTTTGGTCTTGTAGTTTAAGAGTGCATGAGAGGTCAAATTCCCCTTTCTTGTGAATCTACCTGCTGGTTGTGCTTTGGTTCTGGGATCTATGAGGCCTGCTATGAAGCATAATGGTCCCTTTTTGCCCACTGTGGGAGGTGACCCTCTTCTTTTGTTTTAAAATTTCTCTCTGTACAAGTCATATCCCCCTGATTCTTGCAGTCTGAAAATAGATTATAGGAATCTGGAGCTGTGATGGTATCCCTCTCTCCTGAGTATGTTGTAGTCTTCTGGATGTAGATCTTCCACAGAGTTTGCTTGTATGAGGCTGCATCATACCTCTCAATGTCTTAGAACAAGAAATCTGGACAAAGCCATAGATAAAAGTGGGACAAAGGCCCAAAAATAGGGACATTTTGTCAATATTAGTCTTACAAACTTAGAAAATAACTACTAATATAACAATATTCAAACTCAGTCCACCAAATTGTGCAGCCAAAACGAAGAGTTCAAGAATCCACTGGTTGGGTGATATGACGAGACGTATAATTAACTGAATAAAACCAAGTTTATTAAAAACATAAAACGGTTAAGCGCTTTCATCTATTACCATTTAGACTTCATCAGAAACATACATAAATATTTCCACACTCTTAAATAGGCATGTCTAACATTTGAAAATTAATTCCACCAATCCCAATGCATTTTCTCCTCCATCAATTTAAAAACCCCTTAAAGCATTGTCAAAATACAAGTTTTTCTACCATGATTTACATAAATAGTCCTTACTAGTAATTAATATACCATATATCTTATAAATGAACATCTAAATATATACAATAAAATATGTTACAATAAGCTTTAATGTGTTATTCTATTGATAATACTACTGCTAAAACAAATATTCATACTTTGGCTTGTAATATAGGTTTAATATAAATATATTTATTGATGCCAGGTGGAACAGTACCATTTAACAAAATCTGCCACCTAGCTTCTTTCTCCCCCAAGATATATTTAGTACAGCCACCCCTCTGACTTGCTTGTACTAACTCCAGTATAGCAAACTTAAATGTTCTACACCCACTACTATCCCTAACATGCCTATACAAGGCATTATTGTCATCCTTCCTTTTTATAGCATATAAATGCTCATATATTCGATCCTTTAAGTGTCTCCCTGTTTGTCCTACATAAAAACTGGGACAAGATGTACAAAGGGCGAAATATATGAGGTTTGTGCTATAACAACTGCCTTGGCAAAAATGTACTACACTTTTACTAATACTGTGCACCTGTATGTGAGCATCCTCCATTATTGCCCCACATTGGTTACAATGACCACATTTCCTTGTACCAGTATGATGTACTTTGGTCCTAATGCTATTCTTTTCAAATTTTCTCTTCAAATTGGTTCCTATACTATTAACAAACCTTGGTTCTGTCCCTACAATAGAAAATACTTTATCATCACTCCTTAAAATATTCCAATTATTTTTAATAATATTTTTTATATCTTCTGTATATCTACTATATGGTAGAACACATGCTGTATTATTTACACATTCCTCATTACTTGTATTTTTACTATCATTATTGTCGAACGGCATACCTAATAATGGTTTGTATCTGGTACCCCAATGTTTGCTTACATAACCTATAGCATCTTTTATAACATATTCGGGGTATCCCCTTTCCCTAAACATAGTGCCTATAATATTCAATTCCTGTAACATTTCACCATGTTCAGATGTCATTCAGGCCGCCCGGACACATTGACCCTTCATAATATTATTCTTTAATCTAACAGGGTGACAACTATTATATTCCAAATAGGCATTGCTAAATGTCTCTTTTCTAAAAATATTAGATTTAAATCCACTGGGTGTTAAGGAAATGTAGGTATCTAAGTATGCTATACCTTCCAAGCTTTACTGATATGTAAATCTCAAATAGGAAGTAGAATTATTAAGATACTGAATAAACTGTGGGATGTCATTGATGTCCCCATCCCATATTATGAAGACATCATCCAAATAATGGACATATCGTTTAATCCACTGCATGAATCTACCATTAAATATAACTTCATGTTCCCAATCCAATAGGACCATATTGGCATATATAGGGGCACAAGCAGTCCCCATAGCCACACCTTTACTCTGTCTGTAGTATTCACCCTCATAAAAAATATAATTATGATCCAACACCAAACTCATAAATTCTTCTATTAATTTTATTCTATCCCATGAAAAATCTGTATATTTTCTAATACTACAAACAAATCTATCCATCCCTTCATCCCTAGGGATACACGTAAATAGATCTTTTACATCTATGGTAACTAATACCAAATTGGGTTTCCAAATAGATGGAGATAATTTACCTAAGAAATCCCACGAACCTTTAACCAAATGTTCAACCTTAGAATAGATGGGTTTAAGCCATAGATCTATTGCTTTCCCAAAAGGGAATGTTTTAGACCTACTACCAGAAATAATGGGTCTAAACGGTGGGTGTTCTATATCCTTATGTATTTTGGGTATACCTATAATAGTAGCTATAATAGGAAAATCTACTTTTAAAAATTGATATAACTCCAGATCTATTCTATTCTCTATCAAAAATTCTTCCAAATAAGCATATATTCTACTATAGGCTATATTTACCTCATTAATAGAAGATATTTCATAATGTTCTATATCATGTAATATTACCTGTATTTCATTCTTATAATCCGTAGTATCATATAGAACAACACCGCCCCCTTTATCTGGTTGCATAATTCTAATACTAGGGTCATTGCACAGTTCACACATAAGCTTATATTCATCCTTACTCATGTTGTAAAAAGAATGATGTTGAATATTCCTATAACTGTACATCTGATCCAACACTATCTTCTCAAAACTCCCCAAGGTAGGATGTATCTGAGGGGTAAAAACACTTTTTTATGCAATGGTAAAAGATCTATTTACGTGTATCCCTAGGGACGAAGGGATGGATAGATTTGTTTGTAGTATTAGAAAATATACAGATTTTTCATGGGATAGAATAAAATTAATAGAAGAATTTATGAGTTTGGTGTTGGATCATAATTATATTTTTTATGAGGGTGAATACTACAGACAGAGTAAAGGTGTGGCTATGGGGACTGCTTCTGCCCCTATATATGCCAATATGGTCCTATTGGATTGAGAACATGAAGTTATATTTAATGGTAGATTTATGCAGTGGATTAAACGATATGTCCATTATATGGATGATGTCTTCATAATATGGGATGGGGACATCAATGACATCCCACAGTTTATTCAGTATCTTAATAATTCTACTTCCTATTTGAGATTTACATATCAGTACAGCTTGGAAGGTATAGCATACTTAGATACCTACATTTCCTTAACACCCAGTGGATTTAAATCTAATATTTTTAGAAAAGAGACCTTTAGCAATGCCTATTTGGAATATAATAGTTGTCACCCTGTTAGATTAAAGAATAATATTGTGAAGGGTCAATGTATCCAGGCGGCCCGCATGACATCTGAACATGGTGAAATGTTACAGGAATTGAATATTATAGGCACTATGTTTAGGGAAAGGGGATACCCCGAATATGTTATAAAAGATGCTATAGGTTATGTAAGCAAACATTGGGGTACCAGATACAAACCATTATTAGGTATGCCGTTCGACAATAATGATAGTAAAAATACAAGTAATGAGGAATGTGTATATAATACAGCATGTTTTCTACCATATAGTAGATATACAGAAGATATAAAAATATTATTAAAAATAATTGGAATATTTTAAGGAGTGATGATAAAGTATTTTCTATTGTAGGGACGGAACCAAGGTTTGTTAATAGTATAGGAACCAATTTGAAGAGAAAATTTGAAAAGAATTGCATTAGGACCAAAGTACATCATACTGGTACAAGGAAATGTAGTCATTGTAACCAATGTGGGGCAATAATGGAGGATGCTCACATACAGGTGCACAGTATTAGTAAAAGTGTAGTACATTTTTGCCAAGGCAATTGTTATAGCAAAAACCTCATATATTTCGCCCTTTGTACATCTTGTCCCAGTTTTTATGTAGGACAAACAGGGAGACACTTAAAGGATCGAATATATGAGCATTTATATGCTATAAAAAGGAAGGATGACAATAATGCCTTGTATAGGCATGTTAGGGATAGTAGTGGGTGTAGAACTTTTAAGTTTGCCATATTAGAGTTAGTACAAGCAAGTCAGAGGGGTGGCTGTACTAAATATACCTTGGGGGAGAAAGAAGCTAGGTGGCAGATTTTGTTAAATGCTACTGTTCCACCTGGCATCAATGAATATATTTCTATTAAACCTATATTACAAGCCAAAGTATGAATATGTGTTTTAGCAGTGGTATTATCAATAGGATAACACATTAAAGCTTATTGTAACATATTTTATTGTATATATTTAGATGTTCATTTATAAGATATATGGTATATTAATTACTAGTAAGGACTATTTATGTAAATCATGGTAGAAAAACTTGTATTTTGACAATGCTTTAAGGGGCTTTTAAATTGATGGAGGAGAAAATGCATTGGGATTGGTGGAATTAATTTTCAAATGTTAGACATGCCTATTTAAGAGTGTGGAAATATTTATGTATGTTTCTGATGAAGTCTAAATGGTAATAGATGAAAGCGCTTAACCGTTTTATGTTTTTAATAAACTTGGTTTTATTCAGTTAATTATACGTCTCGTCATATCACCCAACCAGTGGATTCTTGAACTCTTCGCTTTAGCTGCACAAACTTAGAAAATAAATTGATTGGATAACAGGTTTTGCATTAGCATGCATTTTCTGAATGGTATGACATCTGAAACTCAAATGTCTGTCATTATTTTCTAACATAAATCTTTAATTATTTGCCAGTAATTTGCCAGAAAACCATAATTTTATGAAAAACAGACCAAGAATATGAGGCAAAAATCTGGACATTCTGCAAAAGTCTGTACAGTTGAGAGGTATGCCGGTGCATATGCAAAGTATCCATTTCCCTGTGTCCTTGGAATCATAGTTACTTAAGCTTTACTTCTTGAGGGAATAGCTTATTACTTACTTCAAATAGGAGTCATGTGTTGGTGTTGTTTTGTGTGTTCTTTGAGCTTATAGCCTCCTGAAGAAAGAGGAAGATGATTTTTTCTTTGACTGTTACTGATCACTTTTCATCTGAAGTACAACAGACTTGGAGTGAGAATAATAAAATAAGGGTGTCTGGGTCCCTGTGCAGGATACAGAGATATAGTGTTTTACTTTGTGCTGTACTTATGTTTAAACTGTACAGGGTTGAATGCAAGACTTTCAAGTGTATGTATACTAGAAATGTCTGATACAAGCCATATGTGCTGGGGGAGTTGTGATACAATCACAGTGGTTTTATGGACTAATAATGGACCTGTCTCTACCTTTTAGGCTTGTCAGCTGCAACCCCTTGGAACATGCAGCTCTCCCTTTTCAGACAGTCTTTCTTGTCTGCAGCCATAGGGTTGGGGCTTGTTGCTGATTTGATGCTCAAGTTCATTCCACTGAGGTGATTTGCAGTTTGGGATTCATCTGAACCATAGGACTCATCAAGAAGGGTCCTAACTATTAAATATAAAAGTCACATTTTTATGCCTGGCTCCATGATTCAGAGAAATGGAGGCCTTAATGTGACCCAGGTGACCAGGGATCAGTTACTGGCCCTGTACTGGAGGAGCAAGATAGAAAGAGGGACTAGCAAAGGGGTATGGCCCCTTTGCCTCTTCCACGGGTGTGGGAGAGGTCACACTGGACTGTATAATATCCTTGGTGAAATCTGGAGAAATCACTACTCATGTACCGATGTGAGTGGCAGGGCTTCTTGAACACCTTTTAAAAGTGAGATGTCTTCCACTGATAGTCCATTGCATGCCGCCAACCACAACACCTGGATGAGTGTACTTAGTTAGGGCTGGGGAAAAAAATAAGAAAAATGCTTTGCACCTCTGATGGCTGTCTAAATGACGTCCCTTCCTGGCAAACCTTCACCAATATGAAGGGAAACAAATAAGCTGATTGGCCAGAAGGGGGGGTGATAATCAAGAGACTGTGGAAGTAAAATATGGGGGGGGGGGGAGCAGATGCATTCTTAGTGTATAATGTATCACCTGACCATTATTGGGAATCCTTTTTGATGGGATATGAATACCTTCCTTCCATAATGCTGTGGTTGAGTGGCCCTACAGATCTGGCTGCTGGATTTCTCTGTAAATTGAGTAGGTATGTACTATTATATCATTGGTTTGTAATGAGAGTGACAAATCTTTATTTGTTGTGCTTATTTGCCAAGTGGATGATTGCTCGTGACAAGGGGAAATCGGCTACCATGGGAGCAAGCATGCTAATGTATCTGATGTAAAACATCAAGGCATGCAGGAGAATTTTTGGAAAAAGGTGCTGAATGCTTATTAGTGAAAAGGATAAACCCAAGTATTGTATCCTCTTCATAGATATAAATATATATGTTATTTATTTCTTATGGTTTAAAATGTTCGGAAAATTATTACAGTAGAGACAAATACAATGAACTGTGATTCAAATATTGGTATTTGATGTTGACAAGGTTGGCCTAGCTACAGCTAAACAGGGAAAGAAACTGATTTAGAAGTTTCTACCCTTTCATAAAAAGACTTTAAAGCATATTATGTGTATGCCAAGAAATTGTATTCTTCAAACTTTATGACTTTTAGAACTTTAAATGTATTTATGCACCTGATTAATTATCCCACGGATTTCAGATAACTATTAACATATACAGTAGAGGAGATATTATTCCAGAGTGTAGAAGTTATGCAACACTGTATCTTGTCTGTCTCCATACCATTACAAATTGAGGATAATGCCACACATTCTGCTTTTAAATGCGTTACCAGTGTTATGGTTATGACAATTTCTGGCTTACTGGTCAGCCTTACTATGTGAATGTAGCAAGTAAGATTAGAAGCTTTCCAGTCTGTGCAGGCATTCTCCATGAATTAATGCAAGTTCCTTGACTCATGACTTATAGAATAAGGGCATGATAGAAGAGTACTTGACTTATTAGTTACATTTTTTAATAAACATCTTTATTAAATCACAACTAGAACAGTGACACACATACTAGAAAAGAAAACAAACCATAGTAACTTTGTTTTCATGTAATATACACATTCCTTTTAAAAAGTTATCATTCACTCCATTACATACATTGTTCAATTCCTGCCCTCCTTTAAATCTTTCCCTCCTTCTCCTGAACATTATTCTGAATGTATTATTCCCACATATTCTATTGTTTTCGTGTAATTTACACCTCCCATTTCTAAAGGTCCCATTTCCAGTTATTTTTATCTCATTTACAATATTCAATATGTCAGTAACAGTTGGTGTAGATTTTAATTTCCATTTGCTAGCAATTGTTTTTTTGACAGTCAATAGCATTAACAAGACCTTACTCTGTCTAAGCAATTCAGATCCTATGTCCTAGCTCAAAATAATAATTTCCTTAGTTAACTTCCAACAATTTGATCTTCCAAGATTATTGACAAAATACTCTGTAGGGAATTTTTAAAATCCACCAACTTGTTACATTTCCAAAACACATATTCCATATTAAACTGTCTCTCTTTCCCATCACATCTCCAGCATTTGCTATCTGTCTGAGGAAACTTTCCCTGAAGTCTGCTTGGTGTATAAAAATATCTATTCAAAATCTTCCAGACAAAAATCCTAAACCTTTTGGACTTTGCTGCATACTTAAGAGACATACAGATGTCTTCCCATTGTTCCTTGGTAAATTGCCTTTCTAGTCTCTCTTTCCAATCTTTTCTACCCTCCTCTGATTATTATAGTTATCATGCAATACTTTATACCCCCTAATAATTATTCCTTTCAAACAGCTGCTTCAGTTAGACTCTAAGTGCTTGTACTTCTCACTCCCCTATCCCTTTCTCTTTGCCTATATTCTGTTATCAGTCTTTGGTATGGAAGGTCGACTCTAACCTGCAATCCAGACTTCTGCTTGGCCTCATCCCGCTCTATTACCTTACCCTCCCTAGTTGTTTGCTCCAAATACCCCAGTTCCTTTGTTAATTTTCAATTCTAGCTCCCTTTTGCCTGTTTTCTGTACCCATAATTGTAGTCATCCCTGTTGGTAAAAATTTGTTTTCTCCATTCCCTTGATGGCTTTGTACTTAGAACATTTTCTGCTACTGTGTGGATATAACGGTCTATATTATATTGTTGCAAGCTGACAATATCGAATCTGATATTGTTGGCACAATATCGAAAGCGAAGAATATCGGCCAGGTAAACGGAAATCTCTGTAGGGGGAGATTTCCGTTTACCTCAATGTAGTGCGGTCTCACAGTTGGTATATTTAAGTAGCGGGGGGTGTGTGGGGTGCCCCCTGTCTACATCCTTTAGTTTTTTTTGTTGGTTTTTGTTTTTTTATCCTCGTTCGATATTTTACTGCATCGATCAATTGTGTTCGACATTTATTGCTTCGATGCAGTAAAATTTCAACAAGGTAATATAAAAGCGGATATAATGCTATGTATGGTTGCTGTTAATCTCCTTATTGATCTACATCCAAAGTCCTACTCTCTTCTTATTTCTTGAAGCCCCCCCTCCCATTTCATCATTGTCTCCTTACACTCTGATTTATAACCATCTGCTTGTGTTATGTATATCAGCCTTAACTGCACAGCTCTAAAGTATACCCTCTAATCAGGGAGTCCTACACCAACTTGTTCTATAGAGAGAAGCAACCTGTCCCACTTTACTCTTGGCCTCTTCCCCCCAGAAATGAATCCCTACAATTATTATTTGATTGATATATAAACCTGATCTATATATAAAATTAGAAAGACTGAAACATTTTTACTGCTTGTATCTTACTATCCATATCCGTATTTAAGAGCTTTCATTTTCTTAGTTATTGCATTATTGTTTAGTCTCTTCCTACATATCCTTAGCTGTCATAACAGAATCCATTTCAATCAGTGCACCTTAAATACTTCATCTTATCACGTACCTGTAAATATGGATCTTGCTAAAACAAGTCATGTGTGGGTATATAATTTACCTTGATAGCTACTGTTTTATTTTCATTAATCTTATATCCAGAAAGACTTGAAACTGACTCAGAATGTTCCACAACACCAACATGACCTTGTCCAGATTTATCAAATACAAAATACTATCATCGTCTAATAAAGCTAAGTTTTCTTGAGTATCATATCAGTTATATCATTGAATTGTGAATCCCTTATTTTCTTTGCAGTGGCTGTAAATATAAAGCAAGTAAAATAAAGAGGACATCCCTGCCTGTTTTCTCTGTTCAAACACAGGTTGTCAGAGAGGATCCCTCCAACCTTAATTCTTGCTTCTGACCCTTCATATAGCCTCATAATTAACCATATTATTCTATTAGGTACTACAAATGCTGACATTGTTCTAATCATAGAATCCCAGCTGACTCTGTGGAATGCATTCTCTGCATCAAGACCCACCAATCCTCTTAATGAAGATAAAACAAAGGCTACTACTCGCATATGAATTAGTTTAACAAGACCCATTTTATGGGGACATGATAAATGGTACCTTCTCTGTACAGAACAAAATGTTCCCATAGTTTCTTTCTTGCACTCTTGGTTTGAAACTATGAAATCAAAACAGGCATCTCAAAGTCAGAAAGTTCAATATGCTAACTATCCAGACTGCTCTACCTCTCTAAAGTTTGGACAGGCACTCTAGATCTGAAGGTTGCTTACTGATTTATGTTCTGGTATTTAATCCACACAGGAAATATTCGTGATTCAGGTGGGAAACTAACAGTTACTAAAAAAACAACAAAAAAAAGACAGTAGAACAAACAATGGATTCATTTATTGAAACTATTAGCCTTTTTTATCCATAATTAACATACTCTTTTTCAGAACTAAATTATGTAACAGGCTTGACATATGATACTTTAAATAATTGTACATATCTTGTGATATTTAAAATGACATTTTCAGTTTGCTGTTCCTTCATTTTTTCCATGGTTTTTGCTACTACGCCAGCTGACCATCAAGCCTTCTGCAACTGGAATTACCCTCATTATCTCTTGTAATGGGTATCCCCAGCACACGTGTGAGAGATACCCAGAAGAGCTACCATTCAGGTGGCTGTGGGATTGGTTTCTACCCTATCTGTCATTCTGGCAATGAGGGTATATAATATAGGTCCTAACACCTTCCATCGGCAGGGACATGTCGCCTGTTTCACTTCCATGGCCGCTACCCCTTTCCTTGTGTGAACTCATATTTCCATGCACCAGCAATGAAGGCTTCCCGATAGGTGAGTTAGTGACTGAATGCCGACACAGGGCCATTCTTGTGTCCCCAAGAGATCGTGGCACTGGGTGTCCCACATCCATCTCCTTCCTCTCCAGGATAGGTGTGTCCATTCTCCCCATACCATCTCTAAAAAGTACCTGAGCTTCTGGTAGAACATGGGTCACCTGGGTCACAGCTAGGGCTTTGTCCTGCAGTCAATGTAGCTCATTCACTTTTCTTCCATTTCGCCTAACATTTTCTTTCAGTTTCTAGCTCCATGCTTAGGTGGTTCATGAACTGAGGAGAATGCATATTTTTCAGCATATTTATCCCTTCAAGCACAGTCTGGTAATCAACTTTTGGATAGCTTAAGGATAACTGGTCTCTTCCTGGTCTCCCTGGATTTTGCAGTAAATATGAAAAAAGTCACATCTAATAACTTTTCTCTTTTGGATGTATTTTGATAGCTATGCTGGTTAACATACAAAAAATGTCTTTTGAATCAAGAAAGGATACACTGCTTAGTATCTTGTTTCAGAAAGATATGCACTAATTCAAATTATCAGCCAGGATGTCCTTAGTTATTCTTTGAGGGTCTATATTACAATATTGAAATTTTAGTTAATCGAATAACTAAAGATCGATCTTGTAATATCGAAAGCCAAAAACCTCGAATGGCCGATTTAATGCAGGGAAATATTTCCCTTAGCCTCATGAAAAAAAAAACTTTTAATCCCAAACCAAGTGTGGGGGGGGGGAGGTTTGACCCCGGGCACCCCCGATGTGGGGGGAGGGGGTTGTGCCCCCCACCCCCTAACTAAATATATCAACTCCAAGATCACTCCACATTGGAGAAAAGGGCATAATCCCCCATAACGGTCAAGGGAAAAGTTTCCCTGCATTAAATCGGCCATTCGAGGCTTTTGGCTTTCGATATTACAAGATCAATCTTTAGTTATTTGATTAACTAAAGTTTCAGTCTTGTAATATAGACCCATTTTCTGATATACTGTATGTTGGTCAGCCTCAAGATGATTAAAAATTCCAGGCTTCCCTTGGGAAAATCTTTTCCTTATCTGAGAAGTGTTTGGGGACCAGGCAATGACAGCTTAGACCAAAAACCTTCCCTGATTCTGTTCCTGATCTCCTATTAAAAGACAAGGTGCATACACTTTTGAGTTTTCATGCTTATGTGGGGAATTTTCTCCTCTGCACCCCAAACTCTGTATTATTATTCTAACTCTGAGTTTGCCATTGCCTTAGGGTATTGTCATGAAACTGTTAGATTCAGGTTGCGGCCCCCTACAATCCTTTAACTTTTTAATTATAATGCAGACGTACACAGATTTGCACACTTGTTACTCACACAGTCATGACATTAGTACTTAGTGTCACTGATCACCTGGGGATCACAGCCACAAATGACTGCCCTGTGTACCTCCATCTGATGTGGATTATAGCTGTGATTCTAACAATTGAGGCTTCAAGCAACCAGAGAATTCAAACACTGTCCTCACACTGGGGTTCTATGGGTGGTCACTAACGATGACACAGTCATGTGGCACATAAACAGAGAGGAACAAGGCTGCACCAGTTTTATAGATTAGTGATACAGCTGATGGATTTAGTGTAATCTGTGAACCTTCTGATCTAATACTAGGTCTTGCTTAGCTGGTCTTCAATTCGATTCACCCTCTTCCCATTCAATTATGATATTTTTCTCAGAGGCTTCTATGCTTGAGATCACATGCACCATATACCAGAGCATAATGCATTCCATGACATCATACCTAGACAATGATCATGGCAGTGCTTTCCTGATGCTTGCACAGTTTGGATCTCATTCCTTGTTTACATCCTGGAAAAGTTCCAGAGTCTGTTGCGTCTTTCTTAACTTACACAGAAGTTATGGAGTTTGGTGCAGCATTCCTGACTTGCATCCTGGAAAAGCTCCTGAGTTTGATGCCTACAACAACAACAGAAATCTTGAGCTTATGTGACTGCTAAATAATGAGTTATGACCTGCATTGTCTCTACTGATTAGGAGATGACAATGGCATTAGACATTCATAAGTAACCGTAATTAGACACAGTCACATGGAAATGTCAGAAGGAGAAAGTCCAGGTCTCCCTCACTAACATTAGAAAGACAGTGGCTGGACATTTCTCAAATTAGGATGAGTAAGACTGTCATACACACACACTCAGGTCTCTACCAGAACACTATTAAAAGGACAGAAACAAGGTCAAGCTTCTGTAAAACATTTCTGAAGATAGGTCCATGTAAGAAACCACCATGTGCTGTCCTTGCATGGTGCGCTTGTTCTGAGCTAGTAAGAGTTCCCATCTAACAACACAACAGATGACAAGGGATCTGAGGGAAGTGCATCTTCTGTTGTCACTTTGTTGGGTATGTGCCCCAGGATGTAGGAAATACTGCTTCCATGTTCAATCAAAAATAACATGTTTGTGATTGGCTTGGTCATAGGGAACAGACCTTTGACTTACCTGGCCATAAAATTGTAGTTGTACCTGGAACCAAGGAATCTCCGTCCCTGGTTCCCCCTAGAACAAGATGAGTTTGATGACTCAGGTAAGGGAGGATCCACCAGGAATCACATCAGCACTCTCAGTTTAAGCTTTTGAATTCAGACAAGTGTTTGATGTCTGGTGAGACTCTACATACAAGTGTGAAATTTGATCACACACTGATGCTGTGTTGAGAAGAGCAAGGTAATAGTTTTGTTTTGAGATGGTAATACATTTTTATGATTTTTTTTTACCATTTGGATAACTCTACTTGACCATTAGACAGTGGATATGCTGAAATTCCCTGAGGAACATTATCAGAGATGAGAATGTCAGACATATTATGGGATTAAAAAATGAATTTCGTAAATGTGATGGCAGACTGATATGAGGTATCTTTTCAGTTTGATGACCTCATGGAGCTTTTGGTACTTTACAAAACATATGAGATGCTGACTGTACTTGAACTAAAACAAAGCTAGTTTTACTCTGTCATCTGGCATTTCTGAGGTTTCACAGAGTCCTTAATGTGTTTTTTTTATGATATATATTATAGATGTGAAAGATTTTTGATTATAAATACTATTGGATGAGACTTTCTAAGTCCAAACATTTTATGTCACATGCCTGTTCTTTACACGTGACAATGCCCTAGTGTACTTCATGGAATATTTCCAACATTTGGTTAGATAATCTGTATTGTGCAATCACTATACTGGTTTAGAACATCAGCTCTTATGACTCCTGACTTCATCACAATAAGTGTAATAGACTCGAACAAGTAATGAAACTTTTTTTCTCACCATCCAGTTAGTAGTGTATTTTTAAGCATTTATTTTTTGGATTTCTGTTGATGCAGTTAGTCTATCAGTGGTTAGGCACCCATCTAGTTTCTCCTGCCTCCTCTAACTGTATTACACCCAGCTGGGGTTGCCTTGACAAGGAGGAAGGGGAAATTGATCAGTGAGCTAGCCTGTTACTACCTCTAGACAGAGCTGCTTTGGCAGGGTGGGAAAGGGAAGAGAATACTGGGGTGTAAGAGGCTAGAAAAACAGGTTACTTGCAGAATCAAATATACTACTTGCACCAGTGTTTTTTCTCTTTTTTTAGACCTTAACCATATGACATGTAGGAATGATGTCACTAGTTTGGTGTGCAGCTGTACAACAATGGAAAACTCACCCACTTCTGCAGCATCAGCTCTCATCCTGGACCTGGTATCACTACAGGAGCCCCAAAACTGTGATACCCCTTCATATCTCTACACTCCAAGAAGAGGCAAGCAGGCAATATTTCATCATTCCTTCCTTCCTCCAGTCAGCTCCCATAGAGGTGTCCATGCCACTAGTCTAACCTGGGTGACTTGGGTTCTTCCTCCAGTCAGTTCCCATAGGTGTTCATGCCACAAATCTAACCTGGGCCACCCGGGTTACAGTCAGGGCTTTATTCCTATATATTACTATAACTGGCATGTTTTTGATCATTTTTGGTTTTAAGTAATTTTCAGTGTCATAGGTGAAGTCATAAACAAAAATGTTAAGTGCAGTGATTAGAACACATGACATTAAAACATAGCAAGTGTATTATCTGAAGTTAAGTTTGCATTTGTACTCTGAGATTCTTCATCACTGAACATTGCACTTAGAGGCTTAATAAACTGTACTGTATGAATCTGTGATGTTCTGTCTCTTCAACCATATGGATTATGTGTTTCATGAACATTTATTTATTTTTATTTTACATTTGTTGACCGGGCTAGTCTAGCTGGAGATATTTCCATTTTCAGTAGAGGCCCGGGGAGAAAAGCTCCACACAGAATACAATAAAGAAAAATATCATAGTGTTTGTAAGAAAGTTCGTAAAAGACAAAAAACTATAACTCTTCAGCTTCCTATTATTACTAAATGAGTTAGTTTACCAGTTCATACAGTTACAGTCCAAAAAAACTTATACAAACATAAAATACTTAGTATGATAAAGATACTAAATGATACTATATAAAATAATTACTACCACACACAGTCATAGTTGAAAAACTTTGAATAAAGATAAAAATACTTTGTAAGATAAAGATACAGGGTAGGAAGTGAGCGAGAAGAGAGCTGAGAATAAGGGAAGTAGGAAGGGATAAGTTATGGAAAGGAGAGCAAGTAAGACAGTCAACAAGCAAAGAAGTAATTTGGAAGACAAGTGGGAGTAGAAGAAGAAAGCCAGGTGGAGGGTAGAGTCAGTGAGAAGTAGGAGGTAGTTCAAAGTAGAGTATAAGTAGTGGAAAGTTAATCAGGTTTACTACAGGAGCACAGCCAGTGGTTTTGGAAGTGCAGTTTAATGTTTTGTTTGAAAAGAGGCAATGATGTAATCTTTGTTATGTTGCTAGGTAATAAATTCCATTTTGTACCTACTGAATTTGTAAAAAGGGAGTCACCAGCAGTATTATTAGATTTTATAGAACTAGTCAATAGTTTACTAGAGGAGTGGAGAGAGTTAAGGTTGTTATAGGGGATTAAGAGTTGAGAGAGTATAGGGGTGTTCTTTGGTTGGTACAGAATTTTATGGGCAATAGTGAGTTGTTGGATTGCAAGATAGTTTTGAAACTCTAGCCAGCCTAGTGGTTTTAGGTTGAGACAGTGGTGTGTTCTGTAGGGGTTACCTGTAGCGAAGCGAGCAATGTTATTGTAGCAGGTAGTCAATTTGGTAAGGTTGTTTTTCTTGAGGTTGGTAAAGATGGGAGAAGCATAGAGAAGAGTAGAAAGAAGATGGGAGTGAGCAATCCTAGTTCTAGTGGAAGGTGTCAGAAATGGTCTAATCCGATATAAGGATCCTATTTTTCTATTGACAAGTTTTATGGAGTTGTTAATGTGTTGGCTGAAAGAGAGATTATTATCAATTGTAATACCTAACAGTTTAGTGGTAGAGTTGGGAGAAATGACAGTGGCATTGTTGGAGTAGATGGTGAAGTTTAAGGGGGGGGTCTTGGTAGTGGGGGTGAAGAGGAGAAGTTTAGTTTTTTTAGCATTTAATAAGAGGAATCTACTAGAGAACCATGTTTCAACGGTATTAAAGATTTTTTGAGTATGAGAGATAAGTTCTGAGGTGGAAGATGCTGAGCAGATGAGTGTGGAATCATCGGCATATTGAATGCAGGTAGCTTGAGGGATTACTGTTTGGAGATCATTAATGAAGAGGGAGAAGAGAAGTGGGCCAAGAATGGAGCCTTGTGGAACTCCTATAGAAACAGGCAAAAGAGAAGAAATGTGGTTATTCCAGAGAACTGCTTGTTTTCTGTTTGTAAGATAAGAATTAAACCATCTAATGGCAGGGATATCAAAAGATAGGGATTCAAGAGTATTGATTAATAAAGAGTGGTTAACCATATCGAATGCTTTGGAGAGGTCAATGAAGATGGCAGAAGAGTGTAGGTTGTTGTTACGGTTCAGATTAATAGTGTCTACAAAGGAAAGCAGGGCGGTAGTAGTACTATGATATGGTCTGAAGCCGTGTTGACAGTTAGCTATGATGTTATGGAGAGAGAGGTGTTGTACAAGCTGATGGTGGATACATTTCTCCATAATTTTGGCCAGAGGAGAGAGGAGAGCAATAGGTCTATAGTTGGAGTAGTCTATGGAGTTACCACCTTTATGGAGTGGGATAATGTGAGAGACCTTCCAGATATCTGGGATGATTCCTTCTTTGATTGTCCTATTTATGAGAATGGAAATAGGATATGCGATAACCTTGGCAGCTTTTTGTAGAAAGAGTGAAGGTAGCTTGTCAGCAGAGGGGGTACAAGGTTTTAGTTTGAGAAGGAGTCTATATGTGTAAGATGTAGAGATTGGATGTAGAGAGAATTTAAAGGAAGAGTTTGTAAGGTTACAAGGTGTGTGTGAGTTATTGGCATTTAGTTGTTTAGCAAGAGCTTGTATAGTTTCAGTGAAGAATGTATTGAAGGCATCTGCAGTTAGTTGAGGGGTATCAGGATCAGCATTAAGTGGGGAAGGAGTTTTAGAACTTCCTGGGGAGAGGAGTCTATTGACTGAGGACCAGAAAAGTTTAGAATTATTAAGGTGAGTTTGTTGTAGATTGAAGTAGAATTTCTTTTTGTCAGCTATTATTGCCTTTTTGGTTAAATTTCTAAGCTGGCGGAAGTGTAGAAGATCAGGGTTATTTCTGTGGGAACTCCATGTGGCCCAGACTTTATTTCTAGTGAGAATAAGTTGTTTGGTTTCATGGGAGAGCCAGGGGGCTGCTTTAGATTTAATTCTAATGATACGTTCAGGAGCATGAATGTCAAGAATGGATAAGAAAGTAGAGTTAAAGTATAGTACTGCATTTTCGAGAGGGAGTGTTTTTAAGGGGTTCCAGTTACATGCACTTAGTTCAGACTGAAACAATTCAGGGTTAAAATGTTTGATGGTGCGTATATTTCTTATAGTGCAGGGGTTTACACAATCTGCCTTTTCCCTTGTTATGAATGTTAAGGAGTGATCGCTAACATCATCTGGCAATGTTCCTACTTTGTAACTATCTTTGACTTTGTTTATGAGAATCCAGTCTAAGATGCTTTCTCTATTGCTATGTTTGTTGAGCCTAGTAGTTGAGGTAATGGTTTGGGTAAAACCATGGAGGTTGATATGAGAAGAAGGATTATCAGCATTAATGCTATTCCAGTCTATGTTCAGGTCACCTAGTATAATGGTTTCTTGGGGATATGTGGCAGATAGCCAGCTAAGGTAATTTTCGAGGATTGGTATATTATTACCAGGTGGTAGGTACATACATATAATATAAAGGGATTTTTTGGAATTTAATTCGAGTTTTGCAATGATTGCTTCTACCTTACTATCTTGAGTTGGAGAGGCAGGAAGGGTAGTAATATTCAGATGGTTTTTAATAAGAATTGCAACACCCCACCTTTATGGTTGGGACGGTCAAGTCTTACCATATTATACCCTTGGGGAGTAATCTCAGTGTCTTTAGTGGAAGACTTTAGCCAGGTCTCAGAGAGGCAAAGAATGTCAAATGAATGTATGTGAAGGAGGGAATGCAGGTAGGGTATTTTATTGTTTATGCTTTGGGTATTAAGATGTCCTATTAGGAAGGTGTTATTGAGTTTTGGTATGGATATTAGGGGAGAGGGGGAAGTAGGACCAGGGTTAGGGTGGATATCTCCAGCTTGAAGGGTAAGATTAATAGGTTTCATAGTGAGGTTACATTTTAGAAAGGTTAATAATTTAGTTTTGTTATCAGAAGGCAAGACATATTTGAGATGTGAAAATCGGTGGAATTTAGGTAGTTGATAGTTAGGGGTAGGAGAAGTATATGGATATGAATTAAGTGGAATGAGAAATGTTGTAGTGTGTTTATGTGGATTGAAAGGTTGGACATACAATGGTTTCTCATAGATGGATAGGAAGTAAACTGAGCATAGGGTGGAAAAAAGTAGATTTGGGAGTAAAAGCTGGGTTGGCAGGTATGGCGCCATAGTAGGAGTAGGAGTATTAGAGAAAGGTAAGAAGAGTATGAGAGGAGGAAGTAGAAAGGGGTGTTTTATTGTTAAGTAAAAGTATAGAACAACTTAGGATAACACAAGAGGGGATATTAGTAAAACAGAGAAAGGAGTAGGTATTTCTATTGTATAAAGGAGTAAAATTAGGAGGGGTATGTTGAATAAATTAGAGGGAGAAATAGATAGAAGAAGTGTGAGTGTATGGCTGTGAAAGGGTGTGAGTGGGGGTGGGAGGCAGAGTGTGAAGAAGAAGGATTGGAAGATTAGAGTAGGGGGTGTGTCCAGGGAGCTATAAGGCTAGGACCTCTGGGGGTGGGTGGGAATAGGGGGTAAGGAGGGGAGCGGAGTGGGCCCGCAGGGCGAACAGAGCGGGTTGAAGCAGGTAGTAAAATGGCTTGACAAGAAACAATCAGTAGAGGTGGATACTAATGATAAGATTGGTAGTCAGGAGTAGGTACGAGCAGAGATAAGCAAGGAGTTTGAGATGGAGAAGGTGGTTGCAGTCAGTAGTAGTAAAGGGTGAGGAGAGAGTATTTATAAATTTATCTGCTAGGAAGTACAGAGAAATAATTCTGGGAACTGTAACACTCAGCAGGTATGAGATTAACCTTTGTGAAATGTCTGCTTAGGTTACAATTTTCTGCAGCAATTACTGTAACATGTAAAACATGTTAACAATTTTCTGCAGCAATTACTGTAACATGTAAAACATGTTCATGATGAATCTGTGAATCACTGACTTGGTTGTGTAAGTTATTGTCTCTGAGCCTGCAAATCATTGACTCTGTGACAAGTGAATCATTGTGTCTCACTGCATTGCGACTTCTAGTTTTCTACACTCACTTCTGCACACTGTAAATTCACGTCATCATATCCCTGTGTTTACAAGCATGCCTTTCCAATACATTTGTTTGCTGCAACGACAAAACCCTGAAATAAGAATTTGCATGGTTTGGCTTTATACATACAACACAGCTCAATATGACCCAGGCCAGTGGTGTTAATTTATGACCAGAATAACTCAGTAATAAAGTTTTTGACTTAGTTACCTTTTCAAGCTAAATTATCTGAACAGTTTCCATAATAATGTTATACTCTGTCCCTGAGTTTAGTTAAAATGTAATAAATGCTCCATTTATGCAGAGCTTTTCAGTAAGTGATTTGCTATTGACAACACTGATGCTTTTCTGTGCTCATTGAATAAACTGTGCACACATTCTCCACACACACAAAGCTGAATTCAAAACCATGTCATTTTCTGCCATATTTGACCCATTATGGGAATTAGCCAAGTCAGCAAATATGCAGTCATCTATTTAATTTGTATCACTTGCTTGCAAAACATGTTTTCTACCTTTTGTTCATAACTTGTAAAGTTGAAGAAAATGATTGTGTTGTCTACATTTCTTACATTCTCTACTAAGAGTGGGACATGGCTTTTTCTTGTGATGATATCCACAACTTGAACAGACTAGTTATTGCTGAGCTGAATGCTAATAATTTTAACTGTGCCATCAGAATTATGCACATCAGTAACCTTCTTTGCTAATGTACTCTTTGAAGCATTTCTGACATTGTACCTTGCCTTTACAATATTGTTTTGTACTGACATACTTTAGATTCATTTTAAATGTATATACTTACACATCTTTTGCAAGCTCTTTCACCTGAATGTTGGTTAACTGAGTTGCTTTACACACATTTGCACCATTTAATAATACTTTCTTCATTTTGTGAATTTGTGTGCTGATTACCTACTGGTGTGATCGTTTGGGAGCAAAATTGCTCAAGGTGATCTAGTGGAATTCTGTTGAACAAATGTTGTAGTTATTAAATCCAGACCCACATAAGGCTGAAGACCAAGAAGACAATGGCAAGTGGAAGGCAAACCAGAAGACTGTCTAAGTCTCAAGGTCAAAGCTGTATTGAATGCTACAGTCCTACCTGACACAACTTACTGCACTCTCACCTACTGGGTTCAGGTTTTCCATGTGGACAACCTACTAAATGCTGAGCAAACACAGATATTTAGGTGATAGTATGTAAGTAACTATTCACTTTATTGACATGGTAGTAACTGAAGAGCAGAACATCATCATGTGACATCTCTCATGCTCTGTAGCCTGAAGGGAATCTTAAAAGATACATAGCTCTATACATTGCAGGAAGCTGAAATAATAAAAGGAGATTTGTTTCCTCCATGGGTAGCAAAGGTCTTGTAGAAAACTAGAACACCTACTACTAAAACACCTTATTTTTCAAAATGGAAAAAAATTCTTACTGGTGTCTTGAAAAAAGTTTGTTACATCTTCAAGTTCAGTTTTTAACATTATAGATTATATTTCTTATTTGGTTATGAAAGTCTCTCACTCTCTTTTATTAAAGTTTTTTTTAATCTGCGTTATCAACCTGTTTTCCATAGTAGCCTTCTCCAACTTTCTTCATTTGCTTTTAATGCCTTAACTGGAAAATAATACTTTTAGCAGTCACCTCTTGAACATTTTTGAGTTGTAACTGTTGCGTGTTCAGATCCTTAAACAATTTTCTATAAAAGTAGGCAGTTGTCTCTACCATCCTTTCTTTTATGTGTAGGTACTTTCAACCAAAAGATCCAGCTTTCCTCCTTCTGTCCTCATTCTAAGGATACAGGTGAATGTATTTTAGATATCATGGACTGCAGAAATCAATTGACTCTTCATGTATACTTCTGAAACAAAGACATTTAAGAAACCTTACCAGCGTTTGCTGCTTTTGCTCTCCATATTTTGAAACTTCTGCGGGTAAATAGACACAATGAATTGGATTGCTTCCTTTATGCTCAGCTGATAACCCTTTCCAATGATCTGTCATAGTACATTCCACAGGAAAGACTGACACATTGTGTGGCTTTGCTCAATGAAGTCACAGCAGCAATGTGTTTGCACAGCAGCCATGTGTTTGCAGCAGCCATGTGTTTGCAGCAGCAATGTGTTTGCAGCAGCCATGTGCTCTTTAGTCCGTGCATTATAAAGGGACCTTGATTACAAGGTAAGGTATATTGTGTGTATTTCTTCCCATTTCCTGTACCTATTGACCATCTGGTATCATCCATGACTATACACGTTTATTTCACATTGCTTTGGTGAGAATCATTCACAGCATAGCTGTCATCCAGGATGCCATGAGGGATTTTCTAATTTCTGGCCCTAACCCCTCCCTCCAGCACAGAAGCAAGAACTTGCTCTTGGGGATGTGCACATTCTAATTGGAGCCCATAACATCTCCCATGTAGATGCAGCTCTAAAGAGCAAATATATATATATATATATATATATATATATATATATATATATATATTTTTTTTTTTTTCCCAGCCCATGTGTTATATGTCATGTATCATTCTCCATAAGGTACTAGCATTGCAGTGAGCTGGCCAGAACACCTCCTTCCTCTCAAGATGGATAGTTGCAATTGGCTGTTGACTTCCACATTTTCTCATTGGCTCCTTCAGTTCATGGGCTGCCAAGCAATCCTGTCTTATCTTGGTTACAGTCTGTTTTTTACCCTTGTGCGCCATAGTGCTGACAATGCAAGAAACAATTTTGTCATGGCAGTTCTCCAAGGTATGACAGCCAGGAGCTATATCTGGCCTTTGAAGTTATAGCTTAGTATTCTTCCAGTAATCTATCTATCTATCTATCTATCTATCTATCTATCTATCTATCTATCTATCTATCGATCTATCTATCTAATCTATCTATCAATTTATCTATCATCTATTTAGCTATCTATCTATTATCTATCTATCTATCTATCTATCAATCTATCTATTATCTATCTATATATCTATCTACCTATCTATCTATCTATCTATCTGGCTATCTATCTGTCTATCTAGCTATCTATCTCTTCACTTACTTGCTTACAGAATTAATAATCAGGTAGATGAGCTGGTCTGATTTCCCTTTTCACCCCCAAGATAGCCCAGAGGCATATAAAAATAGAGAACATTTTGTATGCAAATATTATGTGAAAGGGCAACATAATTAACCGACAAGTTACAAAAACAAACATTAATACAGTATATTTATTTATAAAGGATTTCATCATCATCAACCCATTGTTTCCCATTTTTCTACTTGGGGTAAGGGTGCTGCATCAACCATCTCCATCTCTTTTGATTCAATGCCACTTTCCTATAGTCATGCCAGACTGCTGCAGATCTTCTCTCACACAATCCATCCATCCCTTTGCTGGACACCCTTGTTTTCTCTTGCCTTCTTCCTTCCTTTTCCAATTCTTCTTCACCAAATTGTCTTGTGCTTTCCTGTACATATGCTCAAAGCACTGTAATCTGTTCTCTTTGACCTTCTCTGCAACTAGAGCTACTTAAGTGTTTGTTCTGATGTCCTTATTTCTTTATCTATCCCGCAGTGTGCATCCTACCAACCATCTCAGGCACTTCATCTAAATTAACTGTAGCTTTCTCAACTGTTCTGTCTTCTTTGACTATGTTTCTGTACCATACACCAGTACTGGTCACAGGTTTCAGCTTCTTTGGCATTCTTTTGTCACTCACTGCCCCTGATACTCTGTGTCAGTTGGCTTCAGCCCCTCTGATTCTAGTTTTGACCTCCTCATTCAGACTTCCCTGCTTCTCAACCACCCATCCCAGATACTTGAATGTGCTAATCTGTTCCACTATTTCACTTCTGTGTCAATTCTCAGCTTCTTTTGATTTCCCCCATTTGCTACTTACTATTCCAACTGTCTTACTGTATTCAGTTTCATCCCCTGTGCATTCAGTTTTTCATTCTATTCCCCTATCATTTGCTCATATTCTTGTCCAGGATCTGCTTGAAATGCAACAGTATTTGCATACAGCAACTTTGCTGATTTGTCCCCTCCAACTTGTTTGCTAATGTAGTCCATCACCAGTTTGAACAGCAGTGCACTCAGAGCTGAACCCTGATTCACACCTTCTCCCACTTGAAACCTCACTGTAGAGTAGCTGTTGTCCAGGTTCTAATGGATATAAACACAAGTTGGTGCTTTGGTGGTTCATTAAAGCATTTGTACTGGATGATGTGACACAGATGGAATTTTGGAGAGATTTTAAATGAAGTAAGGGGTTAATTGTGAGCTGTTGCTAGAAATGAGTTTCAGACTGCTGAAGCTAATTTGTTAATGGCCCTTCCTGCAGTGCTTAGAATAAATGCAGAATACTACAAAATGGCAGCATCTGAGTCTATATTTCTTAAGGAGTAAAATTTACTGTAGTTAGGAATTAAAGCGAGAGGTGGTCATTTTATAGATAGTAGGAAGAATTGGAGGGTTGCACATAGACTGATGGGAAGAGTGTTAAACTGAAGTAGGTTGCAGCGGTGTCTTGTTATTGTCAAGTCTTATAAAGTGACTGATCTTGTTTAGAGTGTTTTGTATTGTTCAGTGCTTCTGGAATTTCCTGTTATAACTAATGTTAGAGAATATTCTAGTTTAGGGAGCAGAACATTTTTGGCAATTCAATACTATTACTACAGGACAGGGGGCTGGCGATTCTATAGGAGAGTTTGCATTGTTTCAGAACCGTGATGGCAATTCTTTCAAAATGTTAGTTAAATGTTAGACAGAGGTCAAGTACGACCGCTAGATAATTGTATTATTCCATAAGATTGAGGAGAGTTCCAGTGGAATTAGTGACAGATTAGAGGTATTGGAAAATCTATCAGAAGTGTCAAAAAGTGTGATTTTGTTGGTCACATTTACTATCAGCATGTAGTCAGAGAACCAGAAGTAACTGATAGGGACGTCATCTTTAAGGGATTGTTGTAGGGAGGTGAGCTTACTGGATGAAATAAAATGAATAATTTGCATTCAGTATCATATCAATATGGTAAAGGTCAAAGAGGTGGGAGCTAAGAAAAAAAGAATAGCATGGGTCCGAGTAAAGACTGTTGGAATAGTCCATAAATAAATGAGGAGTCTGAAGAGAGGGCATGCTAGTGCTGAACTTGGAATAGTCCGTTACAGGACTAATTAGTCAACCCAGTAAGATGTCTAGAGGAGAATCACATGAGACGTAGCTGGTTTTGATGTTGGCCAATGGAGTAACAGTCCTTCTACAAGTCTACCAAAACTGCAACTGTGTAAAGGCCCTTATCCATTTTATTAAAAACAGTGTTAGCAGCCATAATAGAACAGTAGATGTGTTATAGGCAGAACTGAAGTTGTGTTACTGGGAACTAAGAGTAAATATCTTATAATAATTGTACTATTTGTTTATACAGAAGGTTTTCAAAGATGTTTGCTGATGGGGGTAAGATAGCTCTTGGACAGATGTATTCAGGGAGGGTGAGAGCTACACTTTTAGCGACAGAGATGATGGTATGACATTTCCATTCCTGCAGCATAATTTCCTGTTGGCAGTGAAAGATTAGAAAAGTAGGTTAGTGGATAGGAGATGTGGACAGCTGATTTCTTAAAAATATGGGACAAAGAGAAGGAAGGGATAGAAAGACTTACTGAACAAAATTAATTAGGCAACTCTAAATTGTAATGGTGCAAA
Organism: Protopterus annectens; assembly: GCF_019279795.1. NCBI lineage: Eukaryota > Metazoa > Chordata > Ceratodontiformes > Protopteridae > Protopterus > Protopterus annectens. The sequence goes on along the minus strand of NC_056747.1, from coordinate 1,015,737,152 downwards.
TTCAAAAGGTTATTTACCCCAAAAAAATATAATCAATGAGTAGTTAGGGGAAGCTAGAGGAAAGACTGCACCATCTTCCACACCCAGTTAAAACATCCAACTCAGCACAAAGGCAAATTGTAGGAGTCCTCAGACTGTACACATAGTCTAAATTACCCAATGTGTTCTGCCTACTGCCTCTTTTAGTTTAATATCTCCCTAACATTTACTCAGCTCTGCAGAACTCTTGCTGTCCATCTTTACAGGGACAACGTAACATCTACTACTTGGCTTGTGCACTTGCCGTACTTGTGGACCTGTTGGAGGTTTGAACATAACATCTACCCATCACAACCATATCTACCCTCTCAACTCCTTCCTCCTACTTTCTGTTGTAAATTTTTATATGTTTATTACTTGCTGTTATATACAACATTATTTCTTGTGTTTAATAATAATAATGATACCCATTTGTTAACCAGGTATGCCCTCTGGATACACAGTCTCATTTTTGGGGGTGACCTGGGAGCAAGGTCAGCTTAGGTGACATAGCAGGAAAATGATGGATGAGGGAATCAAACCCTGTACCACAGTTACTGCAGCTCACAGCTTTAACCCTCTGCCAACCAACAAACCAAATTTTATGTTTATCATTGAGAGTGGAAGGTTTTTATTTATGTGATTAGATGTTTTTTATAATCTGATGGGAAGCTTTTATATAAAGTTGGGTCATTTTTGTTTATTATTTATTCTGAAGAAGTCTTGCTCTGGCACAAGACAAAAGCACTAAATAAATTGTACAGTAGCTTCTATTTGGGATTCACTGTGCTTTAGAACCAGGTTTCATTGTAGTTTATGTTCACCATTGTAGAATAACATCTATTCATTGCATTGCCATCTATAATGTTGCTGTCAGTATACTCTCATGATGGAACTGGAATTGGCTAATGCTGATATGTTCTCTACCCTGGTTAACAAATTGGGTCTATATCAGAACATCGAAGTTTTAAAACTTCGAATGTTCTAATATCGACCCATTTTGAGCAAACGCTAAAAATAGCAAAGCTGCAGAACACTGAATTCTTTCCTAAGGAAAGAATTTGGTTGGCCGGTTCTGTGGCTTCACTATTTTTAGCGCTATGGTGGAAATTTATGGGTCGGGTTCAGGTAAGTGTGTGATTGTGTAGTTGTTAGGATTAGGGCACGGGTTAGGTGAGTTAGGGTTAAGGTGCGGGTTAGTTGAATTAGGGTTAGGGGCGGGTTAAGTGAGTTAGGGTTAGGGGGCGGGTTAGGTGAGTGTGCGATAGTGACGGACCTTAGGGTTAGGGTTTGGGTTAAGGCAAGTGGATGGATAGTAGTGTATGTACAGTTTAGTGTAGGGTTAGTTGTAGGATTATAAGTGTATGTGTGTGGATTGATGTTTTTTAGGTGTGCTTGTGTTGTGTGTATGTGTTTCGGAATAGCAAATTTTTTCCCAAGGAAAAAATTCGGTGTTCTGAATGTTCAATATTATGTGGTTTAGATATTTGAGGTTCGATGAAATAGCGTTTGCTATTTTCATCTTTCGATAGCGTGATATAAACAGAGCAAATTCAGGTAGATAAATAAATTAAAATATAATAAATGAATAAATACATATTTCCCCTAATTTCATTCTGGAGTTAGCTAAGGATTCATACTTGGCTGCAAGATTTGCAGCAGATTTGCTATAATTTTAGCATGGCAATCATACCTCTCAACTGTCCAGATTTTTGACTCATATATTTGGCCTGTTCCTCATAAAATTTGTTGTTTTCTGGCAAATTATTAGGATTAAAGTCACTAAATAATCACATACATTTGAGTCTCAGACTTCGGGTCTACTTCAGAAGACTGACAAACCAAAGACTGAATCTCAAAAGACTGAAAATTCAAAATCCTTAATGGTGGAATTTGCCCCTTCTCCACTGTTTTGTGATCTTGGAGTTGGTATATATAGTTAGCAGGGGGGTGTGGTGGGGTTCAGCCTCCCACATAAGGGGTTCAGGGAGGCTTGCCCCCTGCATTAAAAATGTATTCAGTATTTTGAATGTTCAATCTTTTGGGATTCAGTCTTTTGGTTTGTCAGTCTTCTGAAGTAGACCCCAGACTTCATACCCCTCAGAAAATGCAGACTAATGCAAAACCTGTTATTCTATCAACTTCCTTAGTTTATAATGGCAATATTTAAAAACTTACCTTACTTTTGGGCCTTTGTCCCACCATTATGTTTGGCTTTGCCCAGAATTCTTATGCTAAGAGGTTGAGATGTATGACGGTTGTTTAGTGGTAAGTTCTCTTCTTCACAACTACAGGTTTTGCGGTGGTTTCTTGGCAGTGCGGAGTTTTGTACGTTTTCCATGTGCCTGTATCAGTATTCTCCAGGTACTCCCATTTCTTCCCACATCCTAAACTCAAGCTAGTCGACTGGGTGCACTAAAACTGTCCATGTATATGTTGGATTTACCCCTAACACTTGTCACCCAGCTGACCGAAATGGCTGAGAAGATTCAGTTTAGTTACCCATTTAAATGAATGAATGAATAAATAAACCAGTAAATGGGCATGTTGGTGATAAATTTGTGAACTGAATTATGAGAAAGGGGGTTAAAGTCAAATGGTAAATACAGAGTATTGTGCAATGAGAAATCTGGTTGGGGAAGTCAAGTGGTTATTTTGCAGAGGAAGGAGTCTTTAAATGTTTCTGTTGTTTTAGTAACAGATAATGTTTTATTACTAGAGTCTCTGAGTAGTTGTTGTTTGTTACATTTGTTTTGGTCAAATAGCTTTTTACTTCGCACCAGTACAGTTTAGGGTTGCCTAATAAATGCTGTTGTTAAGCTCTGCAATAGGACAGCTTGGCAGCTGTAACAAGCTAATATAGTCTGGTTTAAAGTTTTTTTTTTTAAGACTGTGATTATGAGGGTTTGTGAGTATTTTCATAAGGATCAGGGTTGTTCCTTTGGTAGTTGAGATATGGTGAGAGACATTCCATACAATCTGTATTGCCTAACAGGGGAGAGTTTGCTTAGAACTGGTGCAAGTAAACAGTAGAAGAAATGAAGGTCTAAAGTGGGGTCCTGTCAAGTTTTTGAAGCCAAAGGCATGAATAAAAGCTCTGTTTGGGAGGAGAGTTGTCTGCAGTCAAAGAATAGTGGATGTTTTTGAAAAATCAATCAGATATGAAGAGTGCTTGGCCCAATATGATATTTGTGAGCCCATGGGAGTAAGTGTGGAAAAAAATCTGAAATTAGGATTCAAGTCCCATTTCTATTGAAAATCTTAATGCTGCTGACTGAAGTATCATGCTTTGAAATGTCAGAAAATACAGAAGAGTAAACGGGCTTTCTAATGAAATAGATATTTGCATGCATAATATATCATTAAAGTAGCTAGTTTAACTAGTATGAAACTATAGCTTCATGAAGTATTATAGCAATAACCCACGCCTGGGTGTGGGTAATGCTGGATTTACCCACGATTGGCGTGGTTTGGTCCCGAGGGCGAAGCCCGAGGGACCAAACAAAGCCAACCGTGGGTAAATACAGCATTACCCACACCCAGAAGTGGGTTATTGCTATTATACCATGACATTATTTAAGAAAAGAAACTATTACTTTTCTTAAATAATGGCATAGTATAATGCCTGTTTACTGACCTTCCGCAGATGTCTGGCATCCGCGGCAGTTCTGATGTACTGCGCGCCTGCGCAGTACATCAGAGTTGTAAGCAAAAGCAACGGAGAAAGCAAGATCTCCGTTGCTTTTTACTGTTTAGCTATGTTAAATGGGTTTAACATAGCGAGACAGTTTAAAATAAGCAACGGAGATGTCCGTTGCTTATTTTAAACTGTCTCGCTATGTTAAACCCATTTAACATAGCGAATAAAAAGCAACGGAGATCTTGCTTTCTCCGTTGCTTTTTAAAACCTGTCTCGCTATGTTAAATGGGTTTAGCATAGCGAGACAGCTTTAAAATAAGCAACGGAGATCTCCGTTGCTTATTTTAAAGCTGTCTCGCTATGTTAAACCCATTTAACATAGCGAGACAGTGTTTTAAAAGTAGAGTTATACTAATGGAAAAAAGTCCGGGCGACCGGACCTTTTTCCATTAGTATAACTCGATTTACAATGTGCACGCTGGCCAATCAGCGTGCACGTTTTGGGGGGGTCATGGTATAATATTCATTGATATAGGAATACACTTAGAATGCTATAATAGAAATGAAGTCTTAAATGTGTATTGATGTGTAGCATTTTATGTGTGAGCATTTTATAAATGAAAGTTATATTTCTAAGCTTTTTTATTTTATTATAAAATGTAACAGCAGAAACTGTTGCACTGAAAGCTGTACTCTTGCATGACTACATGCTACACTTGGTGATACTGCAGTCACATTTAAGACTTTAATGAGAAAATTAAATAACTTCTATAATAGACTTTTGATCCCAAGAAAGGAGTGGAAGATGTGGGGGTGGGGGTGGGGACATCGACAGTACTGGAGAAATTCAGTTCTATCTAGACAGAGACAGGCATCATTAGGATCCATGAGAACTGCAAATACGAACCTCTTGAACCTTTATTTTTCTGTCTTTGTTCCATAACAAATTAAGAAAATGACCTATTGTCATGGTAATTGGTGGAAAATTGTATCTTCTCATAGAAATAACTTATTAGATTTATGAAAAAAGAGATAGTACCTTGCTGAATTTTGTTTAGACACTATAGCGGTTATGAATAATTCACTCTTCTACCAAGAACAGTTGGTTAATTTTTTTAAATAACATGTCATTTCAAGTTTTCTAGTAAGGATGCCATAGTATGCTTAAGGAGCTTTTCTTTGATTTGAAGATTCCACTGGGATCAGAGGAACTGTATTGTAAGACTGAATTATAATTTGCTGCTGACAGATTCTTTTCTGTGCAGGTAGGAGATGAAGCAGTTTTTAAGTCTCAAATTAGTTAGACAGACTGTCAAACAAAAGCAGGAATACCTTCTGATGTAAATGTGCTGTTATGGCTCTCTCTGGTGGTTTTCTTGTTAATTACACTTGGCAAGGAAATATATTGTATGTTTTGTTTTAGGACAAAATATAACAATACTTTCCCCCTTGCTGCTAACAGATAGTATGGAAATATATATATAAAGGTAGGTAATGTATTAGATGTGACCACGTGTGTGCATCAAGTTTATAGCAAGTGATTTCTTTAAATGCTAAAAATCTGTGGTTGGAGCATAAATGCTGGTTGTGTGCACTGAAAGAACCCTCTAAAGTGTCTGTAGGAATCTGTAGAAATTTTAGTAGAATGAGTTCATTTTTTGTAAAAAAAATAAAATAAATAAATAAATAATAAAATAAAATAAAATAAAAATCAATTAAGACATTTGCGCATGCAAAGTAAGGCCAGGCAAAGTCCAGGAAAAGAAAACACGTAGCTAGAATAGCTCATAAATTTTTTACATCCTGAATAAGGGACAGACTTAAAATGTCATCCGTAACAAAAGGTCCCGAATCAGGGATACTTTTTTAATTACTGTCACTGCATACTTTAAAAATTGTCAGACTGAAGACTTGAATTAGTATTTATTTTCTGAAGTAAAAGATGTCTGTAACTGTATTGATTATTATTGTTTATGGTTTATAATCTGCCACCTTCTTCCCTAAAAGTCACCAGTTTTGGGAGGGACACAGTAAACTTTCAAGCAAAATCTCAGGGATATCTCAGAAAGTCATGTCAAATGAGAGGTAGCTAGTGAGATGCTAGCAGGGAATGTAATTGCTAATGGGATTAGCAGAGTAATATTGCTATATTCAGGTTATGTGGTGTTCTGTGAATGTGCCTCTCCTAATATATGTGAATGTGTATCAGGGTGTGTCATTTGCAGATGGAGTACATCAACAACTTTAATCCATTAGTATAAATTTGTAAAACTGGAAATGTAAAATCTCTAGGTATTGACATTTTACAAGAAACTGAATCTTTTGTTGCAGTAATGTTGTTATTGCACCTCAGATTGGGCAGTTTTATCCCTGTCATTTGTGGAGTTTTCCAGCAGAGACTAATCCATCCTCTGGGATTTCTCAACATACCCTTTTTCCCTAAATGATTATGACTGAGTATGACAAGAGATGTATGTTGGGTGTGAAAGGATTTTGCCTGTATTCTTTTTTCTGCTGAGAAGCATATGTTTATTTCAGTGGTGAACTTCACGTGGGCAAAGTGTGTGTGTGTTTGTATGTGGTCTCTGCTAAAGCTCTTTAATAGAAATCCCATTACATTTTCTCAGTGTAAAAGATGTTGGATACTATGTATGAGAAGGTAGACCTCTCAAACTAGAGAAACACTGACTTATTTCATGTATACTTATATGTGATTTTAAAAACAAAAAGTAAAAAAAAAGGGAAATGATTGTTGCATTAAGTAAATGGAGTCTATTATGCAATAATTCCAAACAATTGATAAAATATTTCAAATCACAATGAGACTTTAACATTAACAGCTGCATCGTGCCCTTTTGCTTCATTAGCATAGAAGGAGAAAGTCCAGAAATGACCCTGCTTGCAGCTCAGGTACCTGCTGGTGTTGACAGTGGGGAGTGAGGAATGATGAAGCTTTGTCTGCTCACCTACCTCAGGAGTAAGATCAGGTAATGTACTGGTGCGGGTGAACCATTCTTGCAGTACTGGTGGAGAGAGGGAATCAAAACAACAGCTGGGGCAGGCTTAGTGGAGGGGCAGGGATGGTTCTATTCCACACCTAATAAAAGCCTGGTTCTGCAGTTCTGAGATTAGAGCATTGGGTTGTAAACCAGAGGTCATGAGTTCAAATCTCATCAGGGCCTGTGAATGCCACTCCTCTAACACACGAAAGAGGAGGAGTTTTGGGGGGTAAGGTTGACACGATGGTTAAGGTCTTTACCTCTTAGATACAAAGTAGAGGACTTGTTTCAGACTTCAAGTTATTAGCTAAGCTTGTAAAAGTCTGTAGACTGATAGCCTAGTATTTACCTATGAACAAACAGTGGCCAGTATTGGTGGTACCAGTGTGTAGGGGATAAGAACTCGGTTACCATAAGCAAAATACATCTGCAAGCAACTGCTGTGGCTCTCTAGCCATTTGCCTCCCATGAGGCCTCATTCATTAACTTTGTAGGAGGGACTGGTAATCCTAGCTGATAATAAAGCTAGTTAAAGCTACATACACTCACTTGGACTAAAGTGGCAGGGCTGATGCACTGCAGCAGAAGAATCAGCCTTAACTCAACCATAACTCATTTCACCAGACTGCAAAAAAAAAAAAAAAAAAAACACAATAAGATGCTTACTGCAAGAAGGACACAACAGACACGAAAGTATAGATGAGCGCTTTTGTTCCTTTTAATTGACATATTGAACTTCAGATAAATTGACATTCTGGGATTCACCCTTATATTGTAAGAGTGTTACATCAATTAAAAGGAACGAAAGCGCTCATCTGTACTTTTGTGTTCATTGTGTCCTTCTTGCAGTAAGGATCTTATTGTTTGTGAATTGCTGAGAAAAAAAAAAAAAGCATTGTTGGAATATCCCAGGATTATATTTTATACTTTGATAGGATAATGGCCAGATAATCTAGAAAATAGCAGAAGAGAATTCAACAGTTAATAAATGTGAGTTTATATGACCTGCAGTATATTTTAACACTTATGCTGTATGACTCCCAAGCAAACAGACATTACAGATATTATTCTGCACTTGTATTGCTTGTTTTCATTGCAATCTCAAATTTTTCTGTGCTATTTATTGTTTTTCCTGCATTTCCTTAGAGTTTTAAGGTGCATTTTCCACTGCTGTAAGAGCTTCTGCTGTGAAATTGTAGTACTCTAAATACATTGCTGTTTTTAGTCCTTTTAGGCATATATTTTTTGTGGTTCCCTAACATGTTGGCTCCAAACCATTCATTTTACATTAAGAAGGTCAAAGTCTGCACTCTGTGGCAGAAGAGGGCTCAGTTATTCAGTAAAGGCATGGCATCCAGATCCAAGGAAGTTATAGCCCTACTGTATTCATCTCTTATCAGACCAATAATTGAGTACAATGCATTACTTGACCAGGTACTTGCAACAGCTGGAGTAGCCTCAGACATTTCTTACAAAAAAATACTGGGTGTTCACAACATGTCATATGTGGATCGACTAAAAACCCTATCCCTTTATTCTGTCTCTTAATGACTATTAAGGGGTGATCAATACCTAACGTAAAAGGCACTCTCAGATTCAGTCCTGATGGAAATGTTACACATTTGCAAGACAAATTGCATGAGGGGCACCTGACCTAGGAGCTAAACCTGGTCTGTGACACGAACAAAACATGCTGGAGAGACAGATACGTGTCTCAGAGATTACCCCTTCTCTGGAACAGGCTTCCTATTCATGTAAAGCAGAGCCATTCTCTGACCCTCTTCAAATGTAGTTTGGATAAATGGATGGGGAATTGTAAATTCACTCCTGGGGTGGTGCCCATGTTCCTTATGGACAGGGGTAGTCTGTAAAAAAAAATCAAAGGCATAGGCACAAACCTAAGCCATCCTCTAGCCCTTAGGGACTGAAAATTTGGTAAAATTTGGGTAATAATGGCTTGGCTTATAAGGTCTCTTGAGCTGTTAGCCTAGTAATCTCCTATGAACCTATTAACAAAAGTTAGAATAGAAAAAAATGCCTATAATATTGTTGGGCTAATCTTTACTAACATGACACTATGTAGTTCAGTTAACAGACTCTTGTCTGTTTTATACTAACAGTAATCATCAAAGGTGTAGAATAGAGAGTCTGTGATGTAACTCTAAGTTTAGGTTAACTGAAAGAGCTTATGGTAAACATAAATATGAGATAGACAGACAAATGGTAATACTCCTGCAAAGGTTATATTAAAAAAGGGCAATCCTAAACTTTAAAAAGAAAACACAGCTTAAATTATAAATAGGACTTGAGGGGACAATTCTTCTAAATTGTCATCATCGTCGTTAACAGACTTTTTTTTCCATTTCTTCATGGGGTTGTCAGACTATTGCCATCTCTCTTGATTTAATGGTACTGTCCTACCTTTTTTGACAGTCATATCTGAATGTCGCAGGTCTTCTCTCACACAATCCATCTGTCTCTTTGCTGGATGCCCTTGTTCCTATTGCCGTCTTCCTGTCTGTTCCAAATCTTCTTCACCAGATTGTCTTCTGCTTTCCCGCACACGTGCCTGAGCCACCATAATCTGTTCTCTTTGACCTTCCCTGTAGTTGGAAATACATTGGCTTTTGCTCTGATGCCCTCATTTCATTGTCTGTCCAACAATGTGCACCCTTCCACCCATTTCAGGCACCTCATCTCCATCACCTCTAGCTTCCTCAACTGCTTTATCTTTACTGCCCAGGTTTCTGTACCATACAGTAGTACTGTTGGCACAACTGTTTTGTACACTTTTTCACTTCTTTGGAATTCTTCAGTCACACACTACCCCTGACACTCTGTGTCACTTGGCTGCAGCCACTCTGATTCTGTCTTTGACCTCCTCATTTAGACATCCCTTCTCCTCAAGCACCACTCTCAGATATTTGAAGCTGTTAACCTGTTCAACTATTTTGAGCCACTGACCCTACTTGCTTTCCTCAAGTCTCAGAATGCCCAGTTGGACTCTTTACTCAACTCTAGCTTCTTCTAAACTATCTGTCTCACTGCAAACATTGGGTCATTATGCTGCATCCTGATCTGAATCCAAACTATGCATCCATCTTACTTTATACTACTCTGTGTATCTGTTTATCATTTACTCTCTCCAGCACTTTCGTACAGTATGACAGAAGTCTGATACCTTAAAACTGCCCATAGTTGTGAATGTCCCTTGTTCTTGTACACTGGCACTAGTATGCTTATTCTCTGGTCATCTGGGATACACCTTTCTCTCTATACTGCTATACCCTCAGAAGAAATTTCTCTCCTATCTCACTCAACATCTTTATCATATTTGCTGTGACATCATCTATGCCTGCTGCTTTCCCTGACATCATCTCCTTAGTGCTGTTCTTATTTCTTCTAGGGAGGGCTCATCTTTTTCTTTCATTATAGACTGTTTCTGGGGCACTGCAGCTTATGTGGGTTTTTCTTCATTCAGAAGTTATTGGAAGCACTCCTTCCCTCTGCCTTTGATGTCCTGTGCACTGGTGAGTGGTTGTGAAGGCTGTCTAGTGACTATCTTCTTTATCCTTCAGTGTTTGCCTTGAAACCTGATAAGAGTTTTTTGTGCCATCCACTGAATCACCTTCCAGAAACCGGTAGAGTGCCTCTGGTGCCTTGCTCTTAGTATTGCAACTGCCCTCTTACCCTCTTTGTTAACCAGTCTATATTCTTCCTTAGTCTGGCCTTTCTTTTCTGTCTCCCGCTTTTTTATGCACTCCCTTTAACTACCCATATCCAAACTGCAATAGCCCCTTGAACATGTTTCATAAATACATGGCTGTCAGAGAATGCCTTTACCTTGAATGAACAGGAGAAGCATTTAGAAATATGTCATGATTGCTTATTCCTTTTGACTAGCTGTCTGTCAGCATCACTGTGTAATATAGAATGGAGTCTGCAGTGACTGCTTTCTGAACTGGTCAGGAAGATCAAACTTTATGGCTATAATTCTTTACACTTTAACAAGGACTAGATGTTTATCATTAATACGAGTAATGTGAGCAGACCCACTAACTTAAGAGAACATTTGCACTGAATTATACTGCATTTGCAAATAATGCAAGAGTAGATTTAAGAGTTTGTTTGTGTCTTTCGGCTTTTCCCGGTTAGGGGTCGCCACAGCAGAACTCTGGTCCGCTAATGATTGGTAGTGGATTTTTATGTACCGGGTTACCAGCCCTGATGCACAACCTTCAACGTATACCTCTACACAGAAGACGCTCTAGCTGAGAATCGAACGGGACAACGTCTTGCTATGAGGCGACAACGCTACCGCAGCACCACCACCACCACAGTAGATTTAAGAGTAAAATGTAAAATCTGGACTGATATTATGCTCCTAAGAAGAAACATTTAAAAATGTGGCATGCCTTTATCAAGTTGAGATAACAGTTATATAGTGGTACAAAGGAAAATGTTTCAGACTTAGATTGTATTTCCTGTTTTAAGTTACTTTATTAGCAGATGTAGTGCAAAACATAATTGGCTTTAAAAGTTTATAAAACAGTTAATGATTTATATGTGACACAAAACATGCCAACAAATCAGCTAAAAATGTACTATTTTAGTGCTTCCACTGTTTTTAGAGTACATAAGAGTTATACAACATTTTGAAGATCCTTGTAAGACGGTGATGCTTTAAACATGCTGCTTTGTATGGCCCTTCCATTTGAGATGAGAGAGATACATAATTAAAGAGTTATATAATACAGAAAAGTAAGGTAAAAATAACATGAAACATTAGTGAATATCCCAAATTGTGGACTGCTACAAATGTCTGAACCTTGTAAAAATAAATTATGTGATTTGTTTAAATGGAAACATATTTTAACATATTGTATTAAAATGCACTTTTTTATCTGTTCTACAAGATGCATTTACAGAAACAAAATGCTACTGATGTCATCTTGATTTAAATTCCCAGATTTGTGGGAGCTTAACTAAAATGACTTATAATGAACTTGTACATCATATGCATAACACAGGCTGAAAAATGTAGCTGTTTATCAATGCAAGTACTTTTTAGTCAAGGCAGAATGACTGAAGATGAAAAGCATTCTTGTATAGGAAGGGTGTCTTTTATATCCAAATTATCTTTGACATTTTTTGGCTGAGCATCTTTAAATGCTGAACAAATTAATGCCTGCCTTGCTGACATGTGCCACACATCTAATACTTTGGAAAAAGATTTAAATAATAGCCAATGTAAACAAACACTAATTTGCTCCATGTTTCACTTCTGTCTTTCTATGAATTTGTACATGTTGTTTACCTAAAATGAAAGAAAATATACTCAAGTATGTACAAATACTTTTTCAAGCATACAGTGTTTAAAAGCATATAGATTGTTTGTACACATCCTACATGTATTTTATCTGACAGAGTACTGTCATAAAGTATTATCAGTTAAATGTTGCTTTATTATAGGTTTTATTTTATTTAATAACTTATTCTTTAACCATTTTGACTGCTTTGCATTTCTTATATCTAAAAATGGAATTAACAGTGACTCAGGGAAGGCAAAATAAAACGTCTCTACTGGGTATTCTATAAACTCCTTGTAGGCTTACCATGAAGCCTACACAGAGTTTATATGTTTGCACAGTGAGCAACAGTGCTAATTACATGTTCATACCGTGCACCATGTTTAAACGTGAACAAATGCAGTTTCATGGCTAGCAACAGTGTAGAGCAACACAGACAGCAGCAGACATGTAAACCTGTTTACCTACAGGCAGAAACTAGGATTATTAATACAGCAATATATGTATTTCCAACACATTACATGACAGTGTGTGTATACAATGCTGAGTATTGTGGAAACCTGTTTCAGGCATACTGAACAAAAGGTTGTGTAAGTGATCAGTAAGGGTGCATAGACTGTATTATAAATAAACATTCAGTGGAAGTGTGTGTATTCAATAGGGACACACAGATGACTTGTAGGAGTGAACACAGGGAAAGAGGACAGATGAAACAGGGTAATGTATAGCAGATGAGGGCATGTCAGTGAAGACTGTTGTAGCATGAACACTAACCATATATCAGCATGATACAGTACGGACAGGACACTAAATGTATATGTAGACTGTACTGTCACCCAGGAAGATGCCACAATATAAACAAGAAATGATTGACATCAACAACTGGCTTAGCTTCTGATGTTTATCCAGGGGTATCCAATATCTCTCAGCCTGGAATGCGATGGGTGACAGGCCACACTGCTTTGTCAGAGATGGTCTACACCTGTGTCCTCTAGGCTGTCTGATACAGACAATGATGCTTGCCTTCCCCATAGTGCCTTTTTTAGGCAATGTCAAGGCAACATAAATTCCAACATAAAAACTCCACTGGAGGCAAACTCGAGGGTCTGCTGCTTAATGCAGCATGAAGCTGCACTGGAGGAAATTGCCAACCTGCTAGCTGATGGATTTGGTGAAAACTTTACCCCCCCTGGACCCACAGGCCATACCCCAAAGCATACTTGACAACAGTCCTCTGCCAAGTATCTCTAGAAATCAGGTCATATGTGTGCTCTCCAAGGCTAAAAACACAGCCTAGTGGTACCAGACATCATCCCAGATTGCTTACTAAGCAATCTAAAAGAGGACCTAGTGGACTCACTTAGCATCCTCTTTAACTGTAGCCTGAGAACTGCCTTTGTTCCAGAAGAGTGTAATACAGAAACAGTAATCCCCTTGAACAAAGGGGGGGGGGCATCAAATGACCCTGGGAACTATAGACTGATAAATGTAACCAGTCTCATCTGCAAGGCCATGAAAAGAATCATCAAGGACATTATCAACAAGGACAGAAGTGACTTTCAAACTCTAGACCCAAACCAATTTGGCTTTGATAAGGGTAGATCATGCTTATTAAACCTAGTAGATTTCTTCGGGAAAGTCATCAAAGACCTCGATGAAGGTAAAACAATGCATACCACATATCTTGGCCTGGCCAAGGCTTTTGACATAACCCCCCACTCAGGTATCATTGAGAAACTCTCTCAGCTGAGGATTAACCCTTATGTCACTAGATGGATAGCCAACTGGAACACACTGTGTCAAAGTTGGTGATTCAACATCTATCAGGGAAGCTGTCACCAGTGAAGTACCACAAGATCAGAGTTGGGGCCTTTACTGTTCAGAATCTATTATTTGGAAGTCCAGGCTACATTAGACAGCCTTTGGCTTACCAAGTTGGCTGATGCTTGTAAATGCAATCACTGGGTCCACCAACAATATTAACATATTACAGTAGAGGCTAGTACAGTCAAATGATTGGCGCCAAAGCCATAGTCTACAACTAAATGCAAAAAAAAAAAAAAGCCATTATTATTGCCTTTGGCAAAGTGGAATTAATGTATTGATAACACCCCCCCAAGCTCCAATCCACTCCCAAAACACAGGTAGATAGCAATCTGAACTTCGACCAACAAGTTTCCACAGTGGTAAGGAAAGCCTTCTATATTGTGTAGCTCATAAGTAAGGACATTGCATCCAGATCTGAGGATGTTATAACACTACTATACTTGACCCTCAGCAGAGCATTAATAGAGTACATGTACCCCAACAAACACCTGCAGCAACAGCTGGAGAGACCACAGGAGTTTGCCAACAAGAAAATACAGGGCCTCCAACCATGCTATGGTGTACCTGGATAGACTGAAAACCCTGTTACTGTACTCTGTATTGTACTGGCTTCTGTGAGGTGACTGGTGCCTGGCCTATAGGACAGGCTCTGACCCTGCACTAATGGAAATGCTACACATCTGCAAATCTCATGGCACAAGAGTCACTCATTCTAGGGATCTTGACCTAGGCTGTGATATTAACAGAACATGCTTGAGAGACAGATATATCTCCCAGAGATCACCACTTCTATGAAATAAACTTCCAAATCATGTGAAGCACAGCTCCTCACTGACCCTATTCAATCACAACCTAGATAAATGGATGGGAGACTGCAAATTCACCTCAGAGGTAGCTCCCATGTCCCTCATGGATAGCGGTAGTCAGTGTTGACCATAGACTTATTCTGTGAATTATGTCCACCTAATAAGGACAATTAGGGCTACTTGCATTGAACATGGCTAGGCTTGTAAGGGCTGTAGGACCATTAGCCTAGTATCCTCCTCTGAAACTATGAACCTATGTCAACAGTTCTCAGGGGTCATATTACTACAGCTGTTATAGAAGGAGCATGTAAGTACTGTAATGGCAGCAATGGCCATCAATACTTTAGCTCACATCACAGATTGTAATACCATCTTGTAGCCATACTATACGTCCACCCCTCAATATAGAATATGTCAATGATAGCAACATTGGCAGGCCAACTGATCATAGGACACTATTAGGCTGATGGCCAACGTCACATAAAATCCTAGCCATTATTATAAAATGAAAGCAAAAATGCCTATATGTATATTATGGAAGATAGTAAGACTATTGTGTATGTGTATATTTGTTGGATTGCATTGCATTCTGGCACTGTCTATATGGGACATATGCACCACACCATGGTAAAATTAACAATCACACATGGAGTGGTCTGGAGATGTCCTGCATAGGCTCATGGAAGGGCTCCACTTCATGATGTGTGTGTGCATATTTGACATGAGGACATGCTTTGCTCCTCTGCAGGAAAGAGGTCATGTGGCTAGTGGACAAAGGAGGATATATGGGGCTATGTGAATGGTACCCCAAGTGGTAGTGAAATAAAGAGCTATTCCAAAGGTTACACAATGATCATAATGTACCAGCAACCAAATACTAAGCAGTACACTGCGCCTGATATGTTCATTATACCTGTGTAGGCACTGAATATGAATGCCATGCAATGTGACAGTAGCAACATCAGATCCAGATCAAGGTCAAATGCGGCCCTAGGCAGGGTAATGGATCAGGCCTCCCCATACACAACCTACCCCCCAGCCATTTCAGTGGCTGGCCCGTTACTTGGCTATTTCTCCCCAGTTACCATAAACACTGTTCAAAACTCTCAGTGTGTATACTGTTTTCTGCTTTACTTCTACAATGATTACAAATATTTGGATTTAATTTAAAACTTTTATTTCAAATTTTATAGTAAACACTGATAGACATTTGCTAAACAAAGCAATACAGTCACAATGAAAACAGACTTAGGGTTAAAACTTCACTGCCCTTGAAACTCACATTCATTGAAACAGCATCAAAACCCACAGTCACAAAAATGCGACTGGCCAGTGGTGGATTAAGTTTACCTTTGGGCTGCTTTCAAATGGTAGGCCCCCTGCACACAGTTTTAGAACCATGCAAACATATAAGATTTCTCTGATTCACCTTCATGGTTGTATTAAATGATATCTCTTGTATAATACAGCACCACTTGTTAGAGCATGTTTTAAATTTATAGTTTTGAACATTTTCCAGTAAGCCTTGAAACAAAACATATGAATCAATAATGACAAAACTGCCCAATTCAGAACATTTCACCGTAAAACGTCACTCAAACTTCTTTGGTTACAATCCACCAATATCAGTCAATATGCACAATCTTTGCAGAAGTAAAAGTCATCTGAATAATTTCACATTAAAGAGATCTGTAACTAATGAACAGATTGCTGCTAGCAATAGCTGTTTCATCTACAAATTCAGTGCCTGCTGCCCTTGAAGAATAAATTGCCTGTTACATTAAAAAAATGGCAAGCTGGTAATATTGCAATGGGGAATGGATAGCAAATGGATAACAGGTTCACAGTTACTAGGCATCTAATCCAAAGGAGGACATACTCAGTACTGCAGCACCCAACCCTCCTTAAAATACAACACAGTATCAGCAGTCCATCTACATGCTGTGGTAGTAGAACCCACAGCCTTCTGCATCAAAAGTAAACATGCTACCTGTTATACTACTAACACTGCTTTTAAATTCTAAACAACAATAGTGATACCATTTGCTAATCAAAACAGTTGCACATTGTAAAAAGACTTAGCACGAGCAGCAGTAAACACTTCTTCCCTTGAAGGTCACAATTCCTTGAAAATGCAGGTTGGTAGTTGAGATAGTTAACAGGAAGCAAGAGCCTGAATCGTCTAAGATACAGGGTCTAAACCTAAGCAAATTACTAACCACCTGCTATCCCTAACTAGGGCACTTCACTCACACACACAGACACCTCGACCGCTTAGTGCAAGAAATCTGGACAAAGCCTCAAAGAAATAGGCACAGATTATAAATATTGCTCTCATGAACTTAGAAAATTGCTAGAGTAACAGGATTTGTGTTAGTATGCATTTTTCTAAAGGATATTAAGACTGAAACTCAAATCTCTGCCATTATTTAGCAACTTCAGTTTTTTTTTATCAGAAACAGACAGAAAATATGTGGCAAAAATCTGAACATTCTGCAAACATCTGGAGAGTTGAGAAGTATGCTACCTACCTACCTCTTACACATGCACATACACACACACACACACACACACACACACACACACACCTTACCTACCAACCTCCCTCACACATACACACACACACACACACACACACACACACACACACACACACACACACCCCTACCTACCTCCCTCTTACACACACACACACACACACACACACACACACACACACACACACACACACACACACACACACACACACACACCCCTAATTCCCTCTTACACACACACACACACACACACACACACACACACCTAGCATCATCTTACACACAAACACACACACACAAACATGCACACACATGCACACACCCCTATCACCCTCTTACACACAAACACACTCACGCACATGCACACACACACACACACACACACACGCACACACGCACACTCACACTCATACACATGCACACACACACACTCACACACACACACACACACACACACACACACACACACACACACACACACACACACACACACACACACACACACACACACACACACACACACACACACCAGTTCACTGTAGTGAGAACAGAACCACTACCTATCTAAGAACACAGACTGGAGAACTCTACAGCACAAGTCTGACTTTTACAAGGCTGCAGGACAATTTATAGTTGATGACATTATCACTGGATGTTGGATAGAAGATGTTGGTAGGCCTGAATGAAAAGGATGTGTAGGCATGCACAACTGTCAAAATATTGGTACTCCATGGGATTAAACTGATGACTGCAAGATACACAATTATGCTGTTCTGACTAGACAGACACACCAGTTGACTACAGTGATATTAGAACCCCTACCTAACTAAATAGACTGGAGAACTTATTATTTAATGCAAGCACATTGGATGTTGGATAGAAGATGTTGGGAGGCCTGTCTGGAATGGATAGCTAGCCGTATACTACTGTGAAGATATTAAAGATCTGCATGTTACCACATTGATGAGTGTGCTGTTGTGTTTCCAATGTGCAGGTATAACTTAAAAACAAGTTTGCAAACAGCTGTCCACATTACTACAAATATTGGAAAATCTGAATATGTATTGTCATTATAAAGATGTGTATGGTATATAAGAAAGCATGTGTTATTCATTTCTGTAGTGCAGTTGATATATTTGTGAACAAGTACTGAGATGCCAAGTCTGAGGTGTATGGGTGGAGGTAACAGATAGCTGTATTGTAAGTATGTGTTATTTCCTTAAAACATGCTCTCCCTTTGTGTTTTTATATGTACTTTCATGGGATGAAGACTAAATGGGCAATACACATAAGTAATACATGCTAGTGTGCACTTTCCATAGCGCAGTTCCTAGCAGTGGTGTTGCACAATCCAAGGCAAAGTGTTTGCCCATGTGAGATATACATTTCCACTGCTTTCCCTGTTTGCTCATAGTTAAGTGGTGAGCAAATGTGAGCCTCATTACAAAAATTATGAGAGTTCTGAGTATTGAGTGTATGAAACACACCAGCTGTTTAACTGACTCTGTGGCAGCAGGTGTAAATGCATTGACACATTTCTTTTGGAGACCAGATGATATAGTGTTTGAATCCAGGTGTATGTAATAGTTTTAAAGACGTATTTATAAAGCAATGAAAGAATTCTTTATTCTACATTCACTGTGTGTTACCTGAGTGCAGTGTGTTTAAGTGGCATTGCATGGAGGTAACCACACCACTGAAGAGCCGTTCACTGTTACTTGGCATTGTTGAGCGATTCTAAACTCCACGCAAACACAGAGGACAAAAAGTGAAGAACTCCATTGCTTTTTTTAACTTATGTGTGTTGTGTGTGATTCTATTATTTGACCAGGATAAAATTGTTAAAATGGGGGTAGATAAAAGTGGTGAAATGGAGGCAAGCATGGGGGAGAACTAAGGGAAAGTAATATAGGAATGTGCAGGAAGAAGGGAGGAAAGAAACATAGCTATCCACTTTATATAGTGTAAAATGAATATGTATAGAATATTGGCTGAATTTGGACTGTCACCTCAACAAAGAGGTGTGACAACAATGCATTCATGTTGTATAGCCAATTGGACTGAATCAATTGTCTCAAGAAGACATTTGTGTGAAGTAGAGAGCTATGTATGGGACAATATTTATTTGTGGGACAGATGCCCATCTTTTTTTTTTACTTTAGTAAGAGAAGAATGTTGGGTAATGGACGTAGATATTTCTGGGTCAGGTAATTAGGGTAGGTGAGGAAGCAGATGCAAACAAACAGGGTAAGCAAGACAAGACACAGGGATGGCGAGGGGCACGACAGTTTGGGGACACCATGATTGAGGTTAGGGAGGGACAACAGGCCCATCAAACATGGGGACAGTGAGAATCTAGTTCTCATCCACAGGACTGTCATCACAATCACCTTACTCATCTGGCTGCTGGAGAGCTTGACCTCTTCTCCTATGGACCATAAGGGCAAGCAGCCTCCCCATCTGATTTAGGCATGCACCAATGGTGCTGTACACAGTCCTATGCACCAACCCTGGCATCTCCTGGCAGGTGATGAAATCCCCACTTCTTCCAGTATTCCCAGAGGGTACCACAGCAGCAGCTGCTGAGGTAGTGCTACCCGAGGGTGCAGGTAGTGCAGGGGCAGCAGAGGAAGTACTGCCAGGTTGGATCCCAGATGTAATGGGCTTTAGTGCCAGAGCTGGTGGGTCAGGGGCAGGATGAGCCACTGGGGTTGGCCTACCTCCCCATGCTGTAACATATTTTGTATTGTCTGCTGCATACTTTTCTAGCTAGTTTCACTGTGTGTGAGGTATTAACTAGAAATTTTCTACAATTGTTAACCATCTGTTTGGGTTTGTTTGTTCTGATTTTTGTTTAACACCCTCCCTCCCTATTGGTATCCTGTTCTTATACTTGGTGACTTTGCAGTTGCCCACCCCTACTGTAAATTTGATCTGGGACACTCCTACCAGTCTAGTGTCATTATATCATTCTACCTAATACAGGGAGAACATTTGAGAAGGCCAACCCACTTAGTTTATTAACCTTGAATTATCTTCTGCTCCTCCTCCTTGAAAACATTCTAAGCTTGTTTCCTGCCTTTGTAGGTAGTCTAGTCCAGATACAGATTTGCTGTATCCAGGACTGTTTGTAAGTTTCTGAGACTGCAAGCCTTTCTGTGTTGGAGGGAAGCCTCCTAGCTTATCAGTGGGAGTGGTAAGCACTAGGTAGCTTATGTAAAAAAAAATACTTTATGCATCACCGCTTAGCTAGGGTTAAAGTATTCCCAGCGCCATAAAGTCTGCTCTTCGAATTTTCCCTTAGAACTAGCCAGTTTTGGTTTTAGCAATTAAATCTGTTTCTTTAAGCTCAGCTCTTGTTCAGAACTCATTGTAAGCACTAAATAAGCTACAAATTACTACAGCACTCAACTTTCCTCACTTGTCTAGAGGAAAACAATTTTTAGTACTTAATAAATAAGCACCTATCCAGGCATGACTAAGAGTCAGCTCCCAGTGTTTTCTCCTGTCTACCTGATGAATCTGGGCATCTTGGGGCAATGCAGCAATTGCCTCATGTACACAGACAACCATCCCCTCCTACCACCCAACTCTACAACCTGTGAGAGATGCACTTATATAGCCAAACTGGAAGCAAAGCTCTCTTCACGCAAGACTGGACTAGACAGTCAAGAGGATAAGGTAAACACTTGCACCACACCACACTCATCACATAGTCCCTCAAAATCTACACAACCAAAACACACACATAGAAACACAAAACTCACACCTACATTTGCGGAGGCTCTCAATAAAAATCTGCCCAAGCAACAGGGAACTCCAAAGCAAAAACACAAACAACCTCCACCCCCCAACACAACCCAAAAGACACATAGCCCACAAACTCCGTGTGCCACTCAACCACAGCTGATAAGGGATAACAACGTACTTAACACTCTAGTCACAGGTGACTCTATAGTCAGGCACACTGATGTTCTACTCAACAGGCTAAACAAGGAGAAAGTTACTGTCAGTTGCCTGTCGGGTGCCAGGATCCACCATATAAAACATGCAGGTCACTCCACAACAAGTACAAATATGACTCTGTCATTGTCCATGTTGGTGTGAATGACCTGAGATGTACCTCCCTGGACTACATGAAAAGAGACATGGAGGAGCGTTCTGATCTTGTACCCTAGGCAGGTGTGACCCTAGCCCTGAGTAGCATCCTGCCATCACCCAGAATGTTACCACAGTACAAGGACAAAATGAATGACTTCAACAATTGGCTAAGCTTCTGGTGTCATTCTAAGGGGATCCAGTATCTGTCTGCCTGGGATGACATGATCGACAGACCACGATGCTTTGCCAGAGATGGCCTGCACCTGTTGCCCTTGGGATTCCGGATACTGGCTAAGGCTTTTGCCACTCCTATAGTGCCTTTTTTAGGCAAGATTCAAATCACAAATTCACCACCATAATAGGTACAAGCAAGCAAAATCTGAGGGTAATGCTACTCAATGCTAGAAGTCTAAACCTCAAAATGCACTCACTCAAGGCACTCCTTAAAATGGAGAACATCGACATCTGTGCAGTGACAGAGACCTGGTTTAAGGCTCCAGAGAGGACCCCTGCATTACCAGGCTATAATTCATACCACACCTTTTGGCCACCTAACCTTGATCGAAACACTAAAGGCGGAGGCGTGTCCATATTCTTTAAGGATATCCACACCTCCAGGCTAGTTGCTCAGCATAATGCATCTGAGATTATCCAAGTGCAACTAACTCTGGGCAAGACCGCAATCCAAATTGAAGCTTGCTACAGATCCCACACCATGCCCCAGCATTCTCACTCCTCATTTCTTGATACACTGGAAAATATTAGGGTACAACCTAACACCCTAATAATGGGCAATTTCAACTACCTCACCATTAACTGGGAAAACTACTAATGTGGCAACTCATTTGCTCAATGTTTTCTGGAATTCATAAATTCCAACGCGTTCGATCAACTTATCCATACCCCCACCATGGGCATCAAAATCCTAGACCTGGTCATTACCAACATGGGCAACTGGTGTTCCACACCAGAGATCATTTCCTCGTTGGTCAGATCCAACCACAAGCTAATCATCCTAGACATCTTCATCTCGCCCCCACCCTCCATTAGGGAAACCACCGTAAAGAATTTCTCCAAAGCCAACTTCATGCTTCTTAAGACAGAAGTGGCAACTTCACGACACCCATGCAGACGCACAATAGAGGTACGACTGCTGAATCCTACACAAATGCACTTTATAAGCACTTACATGAGTGCATGGATCATGCAATCCCTATCAGAACCAAGACGCTATCCTCCAAAAACAGGAAGCCACTCTGGTGGTCCCCTGCCATAAACAAACTCTACAACAGAAGAAGAAACTGTTGCAAAAAAGAGTAAAATCCCATGATTGGAGGAACTCCCTGGTCAGCCTCAATAAGAAGCTGAGATGCCTCATAAGATCCTCCAAAGCTAGTTATGAAAACAAAATAGCTATGTCAAGAATCTCAATGGCAATACTCAGATCTGCTCTGAGTTACAACACAATGGCACTAAATATACAGAACCAACTGATATTGCCAACATCCCGGCAGATAGATTCAGTGCTAAGTTTATTCCTCCTCTCACCTCCTAAAGAGCCCATCTCTATACCAGAAGAATGCAAAGTTCCTGTAATCATGGCTGCACAGGTAAAAACCACACTCTCCAAAGCCAAGAACACAGCATCCATGGGACCTGAGAACATCCCAGGCTGCATAATGCATGAACTACAGAATGAACTGGCACCCCACCCAAGTACCATGTTCAATCATAGCCTTATCTCAGGCTTTGTGCCCACTGAATGACACACAGCGACAGTCATCCCACTCCACAAAGGGGGAGCTACCACGGACCTGGGAACTACATATAGTTTCATAGTTTCATAGTTTAGTACTAGGCTATCTGCCCTGGGGCATTTGTAAGCCTAGCCATAGTGATGTGGCTTTCGCCACCCCAAAAAATGCACAGAATAGATTTAGAATACTGTGCCTCTGTCTAGTAGTGACACAGTGAAGGTCCCCTTATATAATAGAATTAGTTTACTGTGCCCTGTCTAGTAGTGACACAGATGTGACCCCTGGGGTAAACTTACGATCTCCCATCCACTCATCAAATTTCTCTTGAAGAGAGTCAGTGAGGGGCTCTGCCTAACATGAACTGGGATCCTGTTCCAGAGCATGGGAAGCCTCTGGGTTATGAATCTATCCCTCCAGCATGTCCTATTCATACTTGTGCCGAGGTTTAAGTCTTTAGCTCTCGTGGTCCTGATGGATTTGGATTTTTTGAGGTGGAGCATGTCCATCAGTTCCTGATTGGACATGGCCTTGTATGTCAGGCAGAGATCACCTCTGATCAGGAGGTATGCTACTGAATAGAGCTGGAGATTTTTTAGTGTGGCAGAATAGGACATATGTTGGAGACCCTTGATTCTCTTGGTGAGGTACTTTTGTGGTCTCTCCAGCTGTTGCAAGTGCCGGGTGAGGTACATACCAAATGGGTCATTGTACTCAATCATGGGTCTGATGAGGGAGGAGTATAGGGGTACAATGACATCCTTGGATCTGGATGTGAATCCCTTCATGATAAGGTGTGCAAGGTAGAATGTTTTTCTAACCATTTTGGCAACATGGGTGTCAAATGAGAGGTCGCTGTTGACTTGGGTCCCTATGTCTCTGATTACTTTTTCCGTAATCAGTGGGTTGCTGTCTATGTGATAATTTGTGGGTACTTTGTTTTTCCCAAAGGGGATGACTATACATTTTTTGGCATTTAGTTTAAGGCCATGACTCCGGCACCAGTTGTCCGTTTCTGTGAGGCCTTTTTGTAGGATGCATGTGTCCGCTGGTGTATCGACTATGACACCTAGTTTGCAGTCATCTGCGAACTTTGTCAGCCACAACCCTCCCATGTTTGCTTTAACATCTGAGAAATAAATGCCAAACAAGAGGGGTCCCAGGACAGATCCCACTGCCCCATTAGCCTGACGAGCCTGGTCTGCAAGGCTATGGAACGTATCATCATGGAACTTATAAACAATGACATTGGTAATCTCCAAACTCTGGACCCCACCCAGTTCGGGTTTGTAAAATTCAGATCATGTCTCCTAAACCTGATAGACTTCTTAGAAGTGGTCACCAAAGCCGTAGATGAGGGTAAGGTGGTTCACACAGGCTATCTAGATCTCGCCAAGGCTTTCGACACCATCCTCCACTTTGGAATTATAGATAAACTCACTAAACTAGGTATAAATCCCTATGTCACAAGATGGGTTGCCAACTGGATCACTGCCAGAACCCTCATTGTGAAAGTAGCAGACTCTAAATCCAACTTCAGACCAGTGACAAGTGGAGTACCACAGGGTTCAGTCCTGGGTCCTCTCCTGTTTGGTATCTACTTCTGTGAATTACAAGCTAACACAGGTCTTTGGCTAATGAAGTTCGCAGATGACTGCAAACTAGGAGCCATAATCAAAACTCCTAATGATGTGGACATTCTACAAAAAGGCCTCACTGAGACAGATGCCTGGTGTCAAATCCATGGCCTCAAGCTGAATGCCAAAAAGTGCATTGTCATCCCTTTTGGTAAAATCTCTGTACTCATGAACTACCAGATAGGCGGTAGTCTACTTAACACTGAAAGTGTGATAAGAGACCTTGGGACACAGGTGGACAGTAGTCTCTCCTTTCATAATCACCACAGTAGTCAGGAAATCCTTCTACGTGGCACACCTCATCACAAAAGGTTTCTCATCCAAGAAAAAAGAGGTTATTGTTCCCCTCTACTCATCACTCATTAGACCCATTATAGAATACAGTGTCCCTTTTGGTATATACCTCACAAGACATGTACAACAACCGGAAAGGCCACAGAAATACCTCACAAAGAGAATTACCAGCCTCAAACAGATGTGCTATGCAGGCCATCTCAAAAACCTCCAGCTTTACTCCGTCACATATTGCTTACTCAGAGACGATCTCTGCCTAATATACAAAGCTATGTCAAACACAGAGCTGCTGGACATGCTCCACTTAAAGAAATCCCAATCCCTCCAAGCTACACGCTATAGGGACCTAAACCTTGTCACAACAATAAACAGAACATGCTGGAGGGATAGATTCCTGTCCCAGAGACTTCCCATACTCTGGAACAAACTACCTATCTATATCAAACAAAGCTCCTCATTAGCACTCTTCAAGAAAAATCTTGATGATTGTATGGGAGATAGGAAATTCACCCCAGGGATCACTTCTGTGGCTCTGCTTGACAGGGGCACATGAAAATAATTTCCTGGGTGATGAAAACCAGGGTACCTTTTTGGCTAGGCTTATATAGGCCCTAGGGTCAATAGCCTAGTACCTACCTATGAACCTATGGATGACATGAAATGTTTTGACAACACATAGAAAGAAAAAAAGATAAGAGTTGGGGTGAGAGAAAAGAGATAAAATTAGTACCATCATATAATATTTTTTTTTTACATTTAAGTATACTTCTTAAGAACTACAAACTATAATTAAGGATTGCTCAAAGTAATCCTTGCAGTGTGCATATATTGCATATATGCTTGGTTCATTTATACAGATTAACTTAACAGAAGGACATTTAGGGCAGTTGTGTGGAAATTAATTTATGTAATATTTTAAAGGATTTTACTATTTTAAATTTGTTATTTGTTGTATTTGAACCCGCAACATCTGAGTACAGTCTTAGACTTGACTCCTACAGTTGGCTTGTGCTACAGACTGAAGCATGCATGCTTGCTTTTACAGTTAGGATATGCATGCTTGCTTTGCTACAACTGTATACAAAATAAATAAATTTAGGAGCTAAAATAATACTTCAGTTGTGCTGCATACATAGCTCTTGCCTCCTTCAGTCTCTCTAGATGCTCAGAATGGACCTCTCTGTTCATCGTAATCTCTACATTAGCTGTGGAATAAAGAGAAGAGAACAAGAGAAGAGCATTATGCATAGCACTGTTGCCCATATGCAGCTTTCTATCTACTATAAATTCTCTTTATCAGTATACTTAGACAGCTGTAGGATGTTACCAGTCCTGAACTCATTCAGCCACTGGTTGAGTGTATTCCTCTTGCTCCTTTTCAGGTCTTTAAATTGATGTCTGCACTGTTCTCCAGTGAGTGGAATGGCAGTCAGAATTGGTGACAGCCTTCACCAAAGTATTTCAAGCCTCAGACTTGGGAGCCAGTATAGTTCAATTTTACACACACAAATTTCATGAGCTGTGCCAAATAACAACTTCACTGTACTCCAGGTTATCAAAACACCACTTGTCACATGGAAGCAGCTTTGTTTTAGGACAACGAGCATAACACTCTGAACTAGTGCCTTGGCTTACGCCTTTAGAGTTCAAAAATGTTTAAAACAGTTGAACAAGCCTTTACATATAAAACTCTTTAACTGAATTATCTCATTTACCAGTCAATTAGTTAATCAATCACAAACCCTACAACATTTAAAGACACAAGCACATAGACTCCTACACAAATGAATACATATCTAAATACACATACATATGTATTTATTTATTTTTAAATTTGATTTAGAAATATATATAAGTACTAAATAAATTATGTTCACAAGCATAAAGAATAAATAAATATATGCATATAAATACAATGGTGATGGGCAGGTTGACAGACAAGATCAGACAGGAGTCCTCGTGGACTATGATGTTTGCAGATGACATTGTGATCTGTAGTGAGAGTAGGGAACAGGTGGAGGAGACTCTGGCGAGATGGATATATGCTCTAGAGAGATGAGGAATGAAGGTCAGCAGGACTAAGACAGAATATATGTGTGTGAATGAGAGGGAGGATAGAGGAATGGTGAGGATGCAAGGAGTAGAGGTTGCGAAGGTGGATGAGTTTAAATACTTGGGGTCAATAGTTCAGATTAATGGTGAGTGTGGAACAGAGGTGAAGAAGAGAGTATAGGCAGGATGGAGTGGGTGGAGAAGAGTGTCAGGAGTGATTTGTGACAGACGAGTACCTGTAAGAGTGAAAGGGAAGGTCTACAAGAGGGTAGTGAGACCAGCTATGTTATATGGGTTGGAGACAGTGGCATTGACAAAAAGGCAGGAGTTTGAGCTGGATGCGGCAGAGTTAAAGATGTTAAGATTTGCACTGGGTGTGACGAGGGTGGACAGGATTATGAATAAGTATATTAGAGGGTCAGCCCAAGTTGTAAGGTTTGGAGACAAAGCCAGAGAGGCAAGATTACGTTGGTTTGGACATGTGCTGAGGAGGGATGCTGAGTATATTGGGAAAAAGATGCTAAGGATGAAGCTACCAGGTAACAGGAAAAGAGGAAGGCCTAAGATAAGGTTTATGGATGTGGTGAGAGAGGACATGCAGGTGGTTGGTGTGACAGAGCAAGATGCAGAGGACAGGAAGAAATGGAAACAGGTGATCTGCTGTGGTGACCCCTAACGGGAACAGCCGAAAGAAGATGGTGATGCATATAAATACACATAAAGATACTGTGATGACCATGCCCTGGCCCAGCAATCAAGGAGCCTCAATCCTCACCACTAACACCAGGAAGGTTGTCTCTTAGAAGAGGAAAGGGTGTCCAATTATTACTGTGTAATATTATTATCCAATTGGTAATGTGACTATTCAGTCTAAGGCGTATTCTAGAGTGGACTATTACGGTAAACTCTATGAATATGCAATGTATTCTAGAGCCTACTCTACACAAACCAACCACAGGTAAAGGTTTTTAAAATATTTAATGATAAATAATTAAAACATAAGACAATACTATTACACCACAGAGATATCTAAGAGTTGAGAGATCACACAGAAACTTAAAATTATACAGTAAGACAGGTCTGATGTCAAAGAAAAACACAATCTAACTTTCTAATCTTTAGCTAATCTTAAGAGAAAACACAGTGCTATAATCCTACTTATAGACATGTAGAGCATAAGCAGTGCTAGGTTGATGGTCCAAGACAAAATGCTATTAGTCTCTCACTGAACAATAGTTTTTAAACACTAACAAACAGCTCTGCTAAGGCCCTTCCAAATTACATCATTTTGACACTTAGTCTGGAGTTCCCAGGCAAACAAACTGCATTATTTAGCAAGCTAACACCTGCTCAGGAAACTACATCAATAAAAGAAATTTCACATGTATATTCTAACAATTATTCCTTAAGTTAAAACAATAGAAAGAATGTGTTCAGCCAGATGCTTTGGCACCACTTTTTTAGATAATTGTAACTTCAAAGAACATTTGAAATGCTTGGCTTGGTTTTCCTTACAGCAGATGGCAATGTTGCAACAATCTTGAAGTTCACATTTTACAGTGTTTTCTTTCATTTAAGAATACAAGCCTGTATTTTACATTTATTTATACAAATGATAGAATTATGTATCAAATTCTATTTGACTAGGCTGGCAGCCTTCGCCCATCTTTCTCCAATCTTCATACCCCCCCCCCCCGGAGAACTCAAGCTAGTTTTTCAAGTAACCCTTTAGAAACGCCGCTTGAGAGGGTTAGGTCTATCTGAGGGCACCTCACCCCATTCCCTGTCTTGAGAGCCCATCTGCATTGGCATTGCTCACCCCACTGTGGTGCTGCACTAACATATCATATGCTTGCAACCCCAGGGTCCATCTTAGCAACTTGGCATTTTGCTGACTGGCTCTGTTTAACCATATTAGAGGGTTGTAATCTGTCATTACAGTGAATTTTCTTCCATATAGATAAGGTTGAAGTCTTTGCAGTGCCCACACTATGGCTAGACATTCCTTTTCTACAGCTGCATAGCATTCCTCCCTGAGTTGGAGCCTATGACTGAGATAAACCACTGGGTGCTCTTCCCCCTCTGAAGAAATCTGGCTAAGTACAGCCCTCACCCCATGGTTTGAAGCATCCACCTGCACAACAATTTTTGTGCTGTAATCTGGACTGGCTAACACAGGGGGTCCTCCCAAAGTGTCTTTAAGCTTCTGAAATGCCTGCTCACATGCTGGGGTCCACACTACCTTATCTGGCCTGTTCTTCCTTGTCAGGTCTGTGAGAGGAGCAACTATGGTACTATAACTAGGGATGAACTTTCTGTAGTACCCTGCTGTCCCTAGGAATGCCCTCATCTGCTTTTTAGTAACAGGTCCAGGCCATGCCTGAATAGCTTCCACTTTGGCAGGTTCTGGCCTTATCTTTCCACTCCCCACTCTATGTCCTAGGTAGGAGACCTCTGCCATACCCACCTGACATTTGTTAGGCTTAATGGTCAGCCCTGCCCTCTGTAGTCTGCCCAGCACCTCCCTGACATGCTGAAGGTGCTCTGGCCAGGAATGTCTGTAGATGGCAATATCATCTAGGTAAGCAGGGGCAAACCCTCCTGCTGGGATATTATCCACCAGCCTCTGGAAAGTCGCTGCAGCATTCTTCATCCCAAAGGGCATCTTTGTGAACTCATACAAGCCAAAAGGAGTCACAAAGGCTGACTTTTCTCTAGCAATGGATGTCAAGGGCAGCTGCCAGTAACCCTTGGTAAGATCAATGGTTGTAAGATACTTAGCCCCACCCATTTGGTCTAGGGCCTCATCTGTCCTAGGCACAGGGTAAGCATCTGACTCTGTGTGACTATTTAATTTTCTGTAATCCACACAGAACCTGGTGCTGCCATCCTTCTTTGGCACCAACACCACTTGTGAGGCCCAGGGACTGTTGGAGTCCTGAATCTCCCCTGGTTCCAACCTCTCCTGTACCTCTTCCCTCAGAGTCTGTTTGACTCCTACAGGCACCCCATAAGGGGCCTGCCTAATAGGCCTTTGGGGTCCTGTATTCACCTGGTGCTGCACCAGGTGGGTGCACCCTGGTTTCCCAGTGAACACGTCCCCACATTCCTGCAACACCACTTGGATTTCTCGAACCTGGGTAGGAGATAGCTGCTGGGACATTGCTACCCCTTCCACCGAGGTATCAGCTCAAGCCTCACTGAGGAGATCAGTCCCCAGATCTCCCTCAGACTTCTCCTGTGATCCACTGCAAATGCTCAGCACAAGGGCCTCCCTATCATGGTAAGGTTTCATCATGTTAACATGGCACAATTTGTGCTCCTGCCATCTGCCTAGCAGTTCCACCATGTAGTTAACATCACTTACCTTTCTTACCACCTTGTAGGGTCCCTCCCAAGCTGCTTGCAGCTTGTTGTGTCTGACAGGAATGAGAACTATTAACTGCTGCCCCACAGCATACTCTCTAGCTCGAGCATTCCTGTCATACCACACCTTTTTCTGTTGTTGGGCTTCTGCCAGGTTCTCCTGGGCCAAGCCCATGAGTTTTCTGAGCCTTGCCCTGAGGGTTAGGATGTATGCCACAACAGACTCCTTGTGAGACTCACACTCACCTTCCCACTCATCTCAAATTAAATCTAGAGGTCCCCTCACCCTATGCCCATACAGCAACTCAAAGGGTGAAAAACCTGTGGATTCCTGGGGAACCTCTCTGTAAGCAGATGGGGCAAATATTTGTCCCACACCCTCTTAAACTGATCCGCAATTGCTCGTAGCATGGACATGATTGTAGAGTTTAACCTCTCAACAAGACCATTAGTCTGGGGATGGTAGGGGGTCGTCTTCATGTGCTTCCTCACAGGACTTCCACAGACAAGCCAGCAGGTCTGACATGAAATTGGCACCTCAGTCAGTCAGTATTTCTTTTGGGAAGCCCACCCTGCTGAAAATCTCTAACAAAGCATTGCCACCTTCTCTGCCTTAATGGAGGACAAAGCCACTGCCTCAGGGTATTTTGTAGCATAATCCACTACCACTAGGATATATTTTTTCCCTGTGGAACTTGGGATACTCAGAGGACCCACAATATCCATAGCTACCATCTGAAATGGCTCCTCAGTCACAGGGAAAGGCATCAAAGGAGCTCTCAACTTGTCTCCTGCCTTGTCAACCTTTTGGCACTGCTCACAGGTCCTGCAGTATCCTGTTACATCTCTGGAAATTCCAGGCCAATAGAAGTTTTGCATAATACGCCTCTTTGTACATTTTATGCCCATATGACCTGCAAAGGAAATATCATGGTCTATGGCTAGAAGTGCCAGACAGAAAGCTCTAGGCACTACCAACTGTTGTACTCTCTCACCTTCTAGCCCTTCTTCAGGTTCCACTCTCTGTACAGTAACCCTTTGTCCCAGTATACAGATTCCTCCTTCCCTTGAGAATCAGGTGCCTCCCTAGCTACCTGCCTCAGGCCTTGCAACATAGGGTCTGAGAGCTGAGCCTGTCTCAACTCCCTCCTTGTAACCCTTGCCAGCTCCCCTTCCACTGGAAGTCTGGCATCCTCTGACAGTGGTGCTTCACTGTCAGCCTGGGTACTACTACTCACCTCTACCTTTGCAGTTACCCTGTCCAAGGGAACATCAGTACCCATAAGCAGCTATGGCACACATTCAGTCTCACTGCTGCAGTGTAGCTCACTCCCTGAAGTAACCACCTCAGCAATCCTGGCTGCAAGTATGCAGTCTGTCTGGGTCTCCCCCAGGCTACCAGACCTACAATGCTTATCTCCTAGTCTCACTGCATGTAACTGCATAAGTACATGGGACTGCCTCATCCAAATCCTTCCCTCTAAGGACATCTGCAGGATGGTAGTTCCATACCCCGGTTGTCTCAAGACAACCTACTATTGGCATTTTGTCTTTCCCACTTACTGGCTGCCTCACCTTTGGCTCCCCACCTTGCCACCGTGGACACCTGTATGCCACATGGCCCACTGGTTGCATTCAAAACATTTCAGCCTAGGTCCTGGATGTGTACCTGGACTAGTGGCTTCTCCTGCTACTGGGGGGTTCTGTTAGGGCAGTCTGTGCTGCCCACCATGGGTTCCTTTAGACCCATGAGCAGTACTGGGGGTCCCCTTCCTGTGCAGGGCTGCCCTGCTGGCCAGGTATAGGTCTCCCTTCCTTCTCAACTCATCTGAAATAGCACATTGTCTATCAGCTAACCAGATCCTCATGTCCTCAGGCAAAGTGCTAAGGGCTTGTTCCCTCACCAAAAGGTCTGCCAGTCCTTCAAAAGTGGTGACCTGACATCCACTCACCCAGCTATGAAAATAAGTGCTCAGTTCAACAGCATATTCCCATACATTTTCATCTGCCTTGTGTCTATGCTCATGAAACATTTTCCTATACATTTCAGGTGTTAGCTTAAAACATTGTAACAAACATTTTTTGCAGCAGTATAATCAAAACAGAGTCAGGCATTTGTGATATACAAGTTACAGCTTTCCCATGGAGTAAGGGGGTCAGGAATGGTATCCAGAGCCTTTGGTCAACACTATACTGTTTGCATACCCTTTCAAACATGTGAATGAAACTATCAAAATTATCCCCCTCTTTAAATTGTGGTAGAAATTTACTGACCTGCTGTGCTTCTGGGGTCTAGTTACTCCCTTCCACATTACCTCCATGACTTTGGCAAAGAGTCAGCATTTCCCTCTCATGCTTCCTCTGACACTGCTTTTCTTTGGCTTCTATCGCCAAACGCCTGGCCTCCAACTCAAGTCTCTTTAGCTCCAACTGGATTTTTAAGTCCACTGCAGAAAGGTTGAGCTGTCCATTCTCTGAGGATATTGTATTTCCACTGCTAGTTTGATTGTCCTTCACAGAAAGGTTGAGCTGTCCATTCTCCGAGAATATTGTATCTCCACTGCCAGTTTGATTGTCCTCCTGGATGCTGTTTATTGATGCAGCTGTAACCAAGGCTGCAATCAGGTCTGCCTCAGTCAGGTTTTCATGAACCAGTCCCCTAGTCTGGCACATCTCCACCAGCTGGCTCCTTGTCAGCTTTCCATATTCCCGTGCTGACATGCTGCCTGCTCACCCTGACTAACTAAGCTAACAAAAGAAATAAAACAATTGTGATCTGAACTCTGAGTATACTCTGTGTGGCTGATTTAGAGTACAAAACACTTCCAGAGATCACTGTACATAAACTACAGGATTCACTCTACCCACACCACTGCAAACCACAAGTGAGGATATCTTATCCCAACCACTGCCACCACTATGTGATGAACATGCCCTGGCCCAGCAATCAAGGAGCCTCAATCCTCACCACTAACACCAGGGAGGTCGTCTCCTAGAAGAGGAAAGGATAACTAATACACACAGTAAAATACAATTTCCCTTAAGTGCACACAGACATCACAGTCAGTCCTGGGCTGGTTGCTCCCTTGTTCTCCAGGTCCCCAATAAGACTCCCCACTGGCACAGCTATAGGGTCCAGATCTCAGCCTAGCTGGCAAGCTAACCTCCAGTACCCTCTTTGTCCAACCAGTGCTTTGTGTCCCTGCCCAGGTAGCTTACACAGCACACACACTTTGAGATAAGTATTTATACAACTTCACAGACACTCCTGGAAAAGGCTGATATAGATTCTCCAGCTGTGCCCCTTTACCCAGACTATACGGTAGTAATTTCTGCCACCACCAGCTTATATTATCAGCTACCCAAAGACCCTTGAAAGAGTGTCCAATTATTACTGTGCAATATTATTATTCAATTGGTAATGTGACTATTCAGTCTAAGGCTTATTTTAGAGTGGCCTATTACGGTAAACTCTATGAATATGCAATGTACTCTAGAGCCTACTCTACACAAACCAGCCACAGGTAAAGGTTTTTAAAATATTTAATAATAAATAATTGAAACACAAGACAATACTACTACACCACAGAAATATCTAAGAGTTCAGAGATCACACAGAAACTTAAAATAATACAGTAGGACAGGTCTGATGTCAAAGAAAAACACTTAATCTAACTTTCTAATCTTTAGCTAATCTTAAGAGAAAATACAGTGCTATAATCCTACTTACATACATAAAGAGCAAGCAGTGCTAGGTTGATGGTCTAAGACAAATGCTTTTAGTCACTCATTGAAAAATAGTTTTTAAAACACTAACAAACAGCTCTGCTAAGGCCCTCCCAAACTACATCATTTTGACACTTAGGTTTTCCCAGTATTAACAATACATCATTTTGACATTTAGTCTGGAGTTCCCAGGCTACAAACTGCATTATTTAGAAAGCTAACACCTGCTCAGGAAACTACAACAATAAAAGAAATTTTACATGTATACTCTAACAATTATTCCTTAAGTTAGACAATAGAAAGAATGTGTTCAGCCAGTCGCTTTGGCACCATTTTTTAGATAATTGTAACTTCAAAGAACATTTGAAATGCTTGGCTTGGTTTTCCTTACAGCAGATGGCAATGTTGCAATAATCTTGAAGTTCACATTTTACAGTGTTTTCTTTCATTTAAGAACACAAGCCTGTATTTTACATTTATTTATACAAATGATAGAATTATGTATCAAATTCTATTTGACTAGGCTGGCAGCCTTCGCCCATCTTTCCCCAATCTTCACAGATACATATATAAATATACATATAAATATAAAAATAAACATCCACAAACATTCATAAATACAAACCATTGCCACCACCAAGACAAGTCCCTAAATTTAAAGACCACAGTAGAACCAAATATCAGATGCAGCAACAACAGATCACACACAACTAGTAATTCACCAAGCAGTTTTCTAAACAGTAGTATTTTATTCAGATAAATTATCTCTTAGCACTTTGGTTAAAAAGCCTTTTCAGAGTATAAAAAAATACATCCTTTATATACATAACAATTTCCCCTAATTATTCAATAAAATAACTAAAACAATTATATCATTACAAAACATTTACTCAATGTATACCCTCCAATTATATTATGTATTAAGTCCCTTAAGGACTAAAATTTAATATTTTAATATAAAAATAGATTATTTTTGTAATAGTTTAAGTTTGAAAAGAGACTTATCGAACCTATCCACCTTAATCTGTTCTAATATACTGACTTGAAGTCCTTCCTCATTACTACCATGATGTTCTTTAAAATGTGCAGCAACTGGGGTCTCCATCTTATATTTCATTATGTCCCCTAATATGTTCTAAAATTCTAACTTTGAATGCACTTTTACTTTTACCAACATAATATTTATTACGTAGGGATCTAAGTAGATAGACAACCCCCTTCAGTGTCACATCTAAAAATATTTTGTGTCTCATATTTTTTCCATTAATATTTGGGAACAGTCTAACCACAAAATTACAACAGTAACACCTTCCACAAGGGAAGGTCCCTTTGAGGCTACTTTCCCTTCCAATATTAACCTTAGGAGCTACAAATCTACCTCTGACTATCATATCTCCTATGCTCCTTCCATGCTTGTATGATACACAGGGTCTTTCTTCCAGAATATCACAAAATTCTTCTTGTTGTACAGAAAGCCCAAAAAAATCAAGTGATTGCACTAAATCTACACTGAAAAACTGTATTTCCTTACAAAAAAGACTTTCTCTTTCTTCTTAGTATTATTGTTCAATGGTACATATTTTCTATAATATCTGATTAAGGGGTTATTACCCATAGACTTTTGTACCTTTTCAAGACCTTCTACCAACAGGTTTTTTGTCATAACCTCTCCTTTTAAAAATGGAAAAACTCTTTTCTACTTCTTTTTTCAAAATCTTGGTCCCTATTACACAGCCTACACAGTCTAACAAACTCTCCATATGGTATAGATCGTAAAGTATGGAGTGATTACAATTACTACCATGTAGAAAATGGTTACCACTTTCAAATTTTCAATGAACCCTAGTCAGTAAGGTGTTGTTCCCCATCTCTAACACCACATCTAAAAAAAACACTCTGTGTCCTACTCGTAGACCATCAAATTTTAACTGAAACCTATTATTATCTAAACTTTCAACAAAATCTTTCACCTCATGCCAACCACCTTTACAAATAAAAATCAAGTCATCGATAAATCTGAAATAACTAATAACATATTTATTAAAAACATCTTTTTTATAAATATATTCATTTTCAAAGAAACCCATAAACAGGTTAGCATACATGGGTGAAAATGCTGCCCCCATGGCTGTTCCCTGTAATTGTTTAAATAATGTACCATTAAATTCAAAGAAATTGTTCTTTAAACAAAAATCTACCAACTTAATATTATAACTAGACACAGGGCTATCACATAAAAATGACATAATGCTTCCAAACCAAAGTTATACTGTATACTAGTATATAAACTAGATACAGCCAGTGTAACAAAATATATTTCCTGTTTCCATTTAACCCCCTCTATTGTTTTCAAGAAATCAAAAACATCCTGTATATAAAAAGGCAACTTTACTACTATAGGTAAGAAGGTAGCTAAAGTATGCGTAAAAAAAATTACACGCTGAAACAATGGGGCGACTTGAAGGGGTCTGTCATACATTTGTGAATCTTAGAAAAACAGAAAAAAAAGTGCCATAGTGCATTTTTCACAATTAAATGTCTTATTCACATCATGTTTTGAAAAATATCCCAGTCTAAAACCTTTATGTAACAGCTCCTTTTAATTTTCTAATGCATTTTCATATTCAACATAATTAACAGTTTTATACACATTGCTATCATTTAAATGCTGATAACACATCTTTAAATACTGATCATAACACATTACTACCAATCTACCTCCCTTGTCAGCTGGTTTAAAATCAAATTGTTATGTTTACTTAGGGAATTCAAACATTTCCACTCTTCTCTTGTCAAAGTATATTGCACATTTCCCAAGTTGCTTATAAATTCATTAAATTTCACTTCAATATCATAATTAATCAGTTTAGAAAAATGAGAAATGTTATTACTAAATGGTGGCATAAAATCACTCTTATAGACTACTGCATTTGTACCCAGTTGAAAATAAGCATTAATTCCATCATCAGATAAACATGAATAAAAACTGTCATTACTGCTACTATAGCTCACATAGGTTCATAGGTTCATAGGTGTGTACTAGGCTAATGGCCCT
Source organism: Protopterus annectens (assembly GCF_019279795.1). Taxonomy (NCBI): domain Eukaryota; kingdom Metazoa; phylum Chordata; order Ceratodontiformes; family Protopteridae; genus Protopterus; species Protopterus annectens. The sequence goes on along the minus strand of NC_056747.1, from coordinate 1,015,700,031 downwards.
GGATCCTTTACATGCCTAGCCCATAGGATTACCCTGGCATCGTGCCACCCGACCTTAGTTTCTAGTGCCTCTGTTGAGGAGAGCACGGGGTGAATTTTCTATTTCCCATCCACTCAAGATTTCTCTTGAAGAGGGCCAGTGAGGTGCTTTGCTTGACATGTATGGGAAGTATATTCCATAGCATGGGCAGTCTCTGGGTTGTGAACCTAACCCTCCAGCATGTTCTGTTGATTGTGGTAATGAGGTTGAGGTCTCTGGAGCATGTGGTGCAGAGGGATTGGCATTTCTTTAGATGTAGTATTTCTAACAGAGCTGGGTCAGACATGGCTTTGTTTACTGCATCACAAAAACAGTGCCCAAATTCATGTCATTCTTAAAACAAATGTTCAAATACATTTTTCTAACAAAATTGAAAACTTCACATTTTATTTCATGTAGTTTAGGAAGAACTGTAGGTACAAACTTTAAACCATGCTTCAATACAGTCATCTCAGTTTCAGATAAAGCACGAGACAAATTAATGACATAATCACAATTACTACAATGCATAACCAGCAAATTAATACCATTTCCCTCTTTTTGAATAAGGGAAGGAATTCTCTTCTTTAATATCCCATTTTGCTGTTCAGTGTATCCTCTGTATCTTTTTCTATTCTGTTGTGGCTGTGACTGTCCACAAAGAAAATTATTCTAACCTCCTGGATTCTATACCTGAGGTAAAGGTGGATGTTGTTCAGAAACAAATTCTTTATTCTCCCACTCCAATAATGAAACTGTACTCTCTGCAGAAACAGACACTCCTCCATTACTAGGCTCTTCTGTTCCCCTAAACTGAAAAGTCACATGACGGTGTGACTTCCTCTGCTGCATCTTCCAAATAAATGCCCTCTACTGGTCATCGTCATGCATACCACGTCTAAGTTTGTATTTTTTCAATCAATAATTTCTAGTTCAAAGGCAGTTAATTTAGTATTCATGTCATTAAGAAAAACCTCTAAACATGAACTATTGGTTTTATTTAACACCTCTGTACATATTTTTTATCTCTTCCTTAATTTTCTGACTTTTTAAGAGATCTCTTTCTATCAAAATAGCAGTCCATCTAGCCTGAAAATGTTTATCGTTTTCATCATTAAGATCAAAAGGTGTAGAGGGGCTTTTCATGGCTCTCAAGCCCCTTAGTGTTATTTCTAATTCAAGACATCATTGCAGGCTTAGCAAATAAAAATGTACGGAGGTTTCTTTGAACACCAACTTATCTAATTAATCAAAAAATACCTGTAATTCAGGAGACATAGCTGTCACAGTTGAACATTATCCAATTGATATAAATTGATTATTACATCTCTTGCCTTAACCCTGGTAGCATATAATCCAAATTATTACTTTCACCAGTTGCAGAATTTTCCTTTGAAGCAGACCATTCATTGGAAGAAAGAATGGAACTTTCCATGGACCTCTGTGTTGTGTCAATATTGTTCTCACAAAAAATTATAGGTAGTTGGTTAAAGGATTCACAGGCCATCAAATTTCAGCAGTTAGAGACCACAGCAGAACCAAATATCAGATGCAGCAACAACAGATCTTACATGACCAGGAATACACCAAGCAGTTTTCTAAACAGTAGTATTTTATTCAGATAAAATCTCTCTTGGTGCTTCAGCTAAAAAGCCTTTTCAGAGTATCAAAAACACAAATAACACACGTTCTTTTCATACAAAACAATGTCCCCCTAATTATTCAATAAAATAATTAAAGCGATTATATCATTTCAAAACATTTATCCAGTTAATACCTTCCAATTACATTCTGTATTAAGTCTCTTAGGGACTAAAGTTTCATATTTTAATATAAAAATAGATTATTTTTGTAATAGTTTAAGTTTCAAAAGAGAATTATTGAACCTATTCACCTTAACCTGTTCTCATATACTGACCTGAAGTCCTTCCGCATTACTACCATAATATTCTTTAAAATGTGCAGCAAATGGGGTCTCGATCTTACATTTCTTTATGTCCCTAATATGTTCTAAAATTCTAACTTTGAATGCCCTTTTACTTTCACCAACATAATATTTATTACATGGGCATCTAAGTACATAGACAACCTCCTCAGTGTCAAATCTAAAAATATTTTGTGACTCATATTTTGATTCCACTAATATTTGGGGACAGCTTAACCACAGCATTATAACAAGAACACCTTCCACAAAAGAACATAACATCTGAAGCAAGGTTACTTAGCCTGGAACCACCTGGGTGCCATTTTTCAAACCCCTTTCCCAGACCCAATCACTACCTCACATCCTGCACCTTGTATTCACACCAAGTAACTGAAATCATTTCTTGAAATGGCTATAGGATTTGCTGTGAACATATAATCTAGCTTTTTACTCTGTCACACTGTTAACTACGTTGCTATTAAACTGTGATACCTCATAGTACTGTATTCACCTAAAAATCATTGACTGCTATTTTTACTTTGCACTGAATAAGATGTGCTTACTGTTTCTTTGTGAGCACAGTGAGTAGATGTAAGGCCTCTGCATGTTCCTCCCAGTTTACTTATTGCTATCTACTGAACTGAATTGCATTTCACCTTAGAGATATATTAAAGTCGCAAGGATCTAGATAAATGTAATTGTATGGTGCATTACCTTTGGTCCATCTCATTGTCACCTGGTATCTGCTAGTAAATGTAATTAGTAAATTGTCTACATAGACACAACATTTTTTTACCCACTGTGTTAGGCCAGGTTACCGTGAAGCTTGTTAGATTAGATTATCTATGGCTATTATCAGCATGTATCACAGTATGCGTTGCATGCTGGTGCATATCAATGTTTGTTAAACAGAGCCTAATTGGACCATTTTGAAAACTGTTTTGTTTTTGTTCTGCACACTAAACTACCTATATCCACAGCTCTCTAACTAAACCTATTTTTCTGCTTTATACCTTCCCACACACAATTAGCTTCCACACTCCCCTGCTCAGACCTTCCAAATTCTCTCTAATTACATACTGTAACCCATTCCCTCCATCCCATTAAACTGCTGCCTACCTTTCTGTCTACTCCACTTCTTCCTCCTCTTGTTTCTCTAACTATATGTTTATTGTTATTTGCTTTAACTGTGGTGTGTTTACTTAGACCTGTAAAATATCAACCGTTCTCCCTCCCCAGCCCTCTTTACTGGTTATTTTTTTTTCTTTTTTTAGAGTCCAATTTCACTGTATTGTGCAAGTGTATCCCATTGTTCTTGACTCCCTGCTGCTTTTTTGGAACTCCCTCTCACCAGGACAGAAGTGGCTCCAAGTAATCCCACTAACACAGGACTGACCTACTACCCTGAGCCTTCTGCATGGAATCTTGTACTGTAAACTGAATGTATGTTCCTATTCTAGTATCTCCTATAGTTGCAGCTTAAAATCTCAGTTGATTGTGGTGTGCATACAACCCAGCACTAGCTCCCCACAAAAAGAAGGATAAAAACAGTAATACAATTAAAGTAAGATAATTGCAAATTCCTAGCTTCCAACAATTTGTTTTTGTTTTTGCTTGCAAGAATTGATTTAGAATCAGAATTGAAATAGATTGCTCAAAATTTATCTAAGTCACTTGGCCAAGGTTTAACTGATTGTTTCTCTAGCTTACCTGACTGCTGGCTCTGCTCAATCCATTTGCCCTCGCTTTGCTCAGGCTCTCTTTGCTCCCCTACCCTACCCCCATTCGCAACCACCCACATGTTTATTACTTTTATACTTTAACCTAATTAAACACACCCACTATCTCAATCACAAACTCCACCCTCCACCTACTTCAAGTGAACTCTGTCTAATCTACATCTCCCCTCTATCTAGCTTATTTCTACACATTTAAACCCATACTTTCTATCTCCTCTGCAATTCCAGCCAGCTTTTCCCTCTCTCACATTTATTCCTTTTTCCCATCTACATTTCTTACTTTCCAACATATTTATTACTCTTTTACCCCCTCTCTCTCAGCTATTTACCAACCTCTTTCAAACATGCTCTTGCTCTTCCTCTGTTCCTCCTACTTATTTATTCTAACATTCTGAATTCCTACAAAAGGCAGCTAAAGTAATAGCTTATCCTATTTCCATCCTAATCAACTGTACAATTCAAGAATCCTACATCCCCTCCATCTGGAAAATCTCACACATTATTCCACTTCATAAAGGAGGGAACTCCACAGAACTTTCTAACTACAGACCTATCGCTATTCTATCTCCCCTAGCCAAAATAATGGAGAAATGCATACAGAAGCAACTATTAGCCCACCTCACCCACAACTCACTCCTAGCATCATCCCAGCATGGTTTCAGACCAGCCCATAGTATTACCACTGCCCTTCTCTCCTTCTCTCACACAATCAACCACAATCATAATCAAAATCTGCTCTCCTCTGCCCTCTTCCTCGATCTATCTAAAGCATTCGACGTGGTAAACCACAGGTTACTCTTAGACTCTTTAAACTTTCTCTCAATAGACAAATCAGTATCCAACTGGTTTCACTCATACCTAAATTGTCGACAACAAGCTGTCTTGTGGAAAGATAATCTATCCCCCCTTCTACCTGTCACCCTTGGCGTTCCCCAAGGCTCCATTCTAGGTCCACTTCTTTTCTCTATTTTTATCAATGAACTACCCAAAACCATACCACAGGCAACTTCCATACAGTACGCAGACAATTCCACACTAATCTGCACTGCCTCTACTCCAGCAGAATTACAATCCCTAACCCAGTCTACCTTTAACAAAGTAGAAAACTGGCTTAATACTCGTCTACTCCTCCTGAACCCAAATAAAACCAAACTACTACTGTTCACCCCCACCCAAAAGCAAACACCACCAATATTTACAGTCTTTTCAAACAATGGAACCACAATTTCTCCTGAACCAAACACCAAACTACTAGGTATAATCATTGACAACAATCTTAGTTTTAACACCCAAATAGACAAAACCATCAAAACAGTAAATAAAAAAATAGGATCTATGTACAGGATTAAGAAATATCTAATCCCAACCACCAGAACCATCATAGCTCGCATACATCTTCTGTCCTCGCTTCTCTATGCCTCACCCATCCTCACTAATCTATATAAATCAAACCTCAACAAGATGACCAGCTGCTATAACAATATAGCTAGATTTGCCACAGGCTCCACATACAGAACCCACCATTGTAACAATCTTCACAAACTAGGTTGGCTAGAACTACCCAATCAAATAAACTACAACCAACTCATAGTTACTCATAAAATCTTATACCAACCAAACAGTACTCCAGTTCTAACTAACATTATCACTCCTTATAATAACCTAACATCCCTTCGCTCATCCAGCAGAATGCTAGTTCAAACTATAAAAGCAAACAACACCACTGGAGATTCCTTGTTCTCCAACATTACTGGAAAAAAATGGAACTCCCTTCCTCCAGAAATAACTTCCAATAGCTCATTGCCTCAATTTAAAAAAGCTCTAAAAACACATATGCTTTCACAATGGCTATGTCCATGTCTAAACCCCGCCTAAATAATCATTATCCCACAAACCTCTCTTAGCTTTCTTTCCTTACCAACTGTAAAAGGGTATCCTTCAGTTATACCTCTACTAAATTCCTGACTATTCAATCTCTGCTTCATAAAGATTTTCATGTCTTAGCTACGGACATTCAACTAACGTTTTGACTGTAACCCAGTGTTAACTTCCTAAGATCATTTTAACCTCCATTTCTCCCCCTAAATGGCTACAATAATTTTGTAAATAGATCTATTGCTATATCTTTGTTAAATACCTAATTATTTCTCACTAATATCTACATTTATTTTGATATTGGTACTAAATGTTTTTGAGAACTTTCAATTATTTACTGCTACTTTCATGTTAAATACTTAATTAGTTGCTACTAGATATTAAAATCTCTATTAATATTGCTAATAAATGCTTTGGATAACTTGGAGCTTTTCTCCCCGGGCCTCCGCTGAAAATGGATATGTATCCAGTTGGACTTTCCCGGTTAACAAATGTAAAATAAAATAAATAAAATAAATACATTTTCTACCTCTTATCATAGCTCTTTTACCACAACTATGCTATCTCCACCCTGTACAAACCTCTATAATTTTCTCCATTGCTCCCTCACTATTCTCTAACTGCACAACAAATTTCCACAAAGTTAAAATCCTCTCACGTACTTCTCTTCATTAAAAAATGAGACCTAAGTACTCAACACTCTACCCTCTTGCAAACTCTAAGAGAATTTTCCTTCTTAACTTACTATGCCTTGGTGACATTCACCCCAATACAGGGCCTCACACCAATTTTTCTACATACAGCTATACTGACACTTCCAACATTTCTCCATTTCCTCCTTCTCTACCCACCATTTTCCCCCTGCTACCTTCATAGACTCTGCTAACCTCCCACCTTCCAAAAAACTAACTATAATCTCTCTTAATATGCAAAGTATAACTAATAAAGTGAACCCTCTTCACTCCCTGATCACTTAGCATACCCCTGACATTCTCATTCTCTGAAACCTGGCTACAACCACATATCTCTGACTCAGAAGTCCTTCCCCAGGTTATAATATTTTCTGACTTGATTGTCACTGTAAAAAATAGGTAGGTGTTGCCATTCTATACTGAGAACAACTCTCACTTTACTCTCTTCCCACACCCTCTCCTAACTGTCACCCTGCTGAAATATTTATAGTTAATTGTAAACTTAATAAACACAAACATCTCACTATTGCTGCCATCTACATCCCCACCTGGAAATAAAACACTTCTCCTTGAGCAATTTCTCTCTTGGATCTCTGATGACATCACCTATGAGACCATCATCTTAGGTGATGTTAATATTGACTGTACCACTATAAACTCCTCCTCTCCCTTTACATGCATTAACTTCTATGGCTACTCTCAGCTTGTCTCTTCTCCCACTTGCTGTAATAAATGTACCAACATTGGAACAACTTTTGATTGGATCCTTACTTACAACTCAAACCTCTATCATAATCCATGTACTCTTCCAGGTTCTCTCAGTGACCATCTTCCCAAACTAGTTCATGGACATTCTCCTCAACTCCATAGACTCCACCATTTTAAAGACTGACACAAACTCTCCATCTTCAATCCTGATACCTTCAACAATATACTTTCCTGTTTCAACTGGTCCTTAGTATACAACCTTCCTCTTGATGAGGCCATCTCCAAATTCAACAAAATATTCCTTAATACTTTAAACTTTTTGGCCCCCATCAGAAAAATTAGACTAAAATCTAACTTTTCACATTGGCTATCTCAATCCACTTGTAACCTTATCCTACAGAGAGACAGAGCCTGAAAGATCTGGAAAAAAAAACTAATCTGACAACACATTTTCAGAGTTATAGGGAACTCAGGAACCTTACCAAGAAACACATTGGCAATGGCAAAAACAATATTGTCATAAACCACTAAACAATCCTCACTCTAACCCCAGACTATTTTGGAACAATATCAATAAGCTCCTTTATCCAGGCAAGCATACTACACCCAGTCCCTGTCCTAATAGCTTTGACCTCAATACAGCTACTCTTCTAAATACTTTCTTTATCGACTCTATCAAAAATCTTACTAAAAATAACAATACAAATCCTTCATCTACTGAAACTATTCCACCTCATCTGCCTCCACCTTGTCTCTGAAACTATCCCCACTGCATATATCAAATATCTTCTCTCTAAACTTAAACCATGCTCTCCTTCTGCTGACAACTTACCCCCAAAATTTTCTCAAAATTGCTGCTAATCCCATTGCCTACCCCATCTCCATATGTATCAATCAATCCATTCTTGAGAACACTGTGCCCAAAAGTTGGAAGAAATTTTACATTATTCCCCTTCCAAAGGTGGAAAAGCCACAGACCCCTCCAACTATTGTCCCAGTACTATCCTACCCCCTCTCTCCAAATACTGGAAAATGTATACATAAACAAATCCTTGAACATATTATACAGGTAATCCACCTATCCCCCACTGAATATGACTTTGTCCCATCATAGCACTGCCACAGCTGTCATAACTTTCACACAGAACATTGCCAAAGCTTGTGATGAAAACAAACTGGTTTCAAGCCTCTTCCTCGATTTATCCAAAGCTTACAACACTGTCTTCTACAAGCTGCTTCTATCTAAACTTAAAAGCCTTAATCTTTCACAATCTACTATACTCTAGTTCACTAATTACCTCTCTGATAGACTCTGTCAGATGACTATCAGGCTCTTCTCCCTTCCTTCCTATTCATACTGGCGTAACACAAGGTTCCATTCTAGGGCCCCTCCTCTTTAACATCTTTACAAATAATCTTTACACATCTTGCCCTCACTCCTCTCTTATGCAGTATGCAGATGATTCCACTATCATATTTTGCTCCAATAATCCCATCTTCTGTTCCTTACCTAAGACTCACTTCTGTCTGTGGAAAAAAGGCTAACCAGCAATGAACTCTTACCTAATCCTAAAAAAAAAAAAAAAAAAAAAAAGACTTCTTCTTTTCCTCCCTAAATCTCTACAACATTAAAAAAACTCCTTCTCAATCACATCTTTTAACAACACTACCATCTCAGTTGAAACTCATACTAAACTCCTTGGTGTTGTTATCGACAGCCAACTTAAGTTCGACATTCACATTCTACAGGTAATCAAAAAAACGCACCAAAACCTAGGCCTTTTATATAGGAATAAAAACTACTTAAGTATACAAAACATTCTCTGGCACAAGCTTTTCCACTGCCCACTCTCTTTTATGCTGCATCTATACTCACTAATCTACAATCCAACCTCATGGTCAAAATTGAATCCATCTACAATAAAATTGCCAGATTTGCTGCAGATTTTCCTTACCACTCCCACCACTGCACTGCCCTAAAAAATCTTCTGTGGTCAGAAGTACAAAATCAACTCTTACTGCCTTAACTCAACCTCACACACTCTATACTAGATAATCCCTCTATCTGCCCTGCTCTTTCTACTCTAATCTCTCTTTATACCCTCAAAACATTGTCTGAAGTGCAGACCAACATCTCCTGGAAGTCTATAAGCCCATGAAGAAAATTGTTAAACTTCTGCAGAGTCATTCAGTTGCTTAACACCTGAAATAAACTTTCCCCAGACCTAAGAGCTATCACTAATAGTTTCAGTTTAAAAAAAAAATGCTAAAAGATCACATGCTCAAAATGTGGACTTGCCCCTGGCCTACTCCAACTTAACCTAGTCCTCCTCAGCTTTCTTCTGCCTATATCTCTGCTAATACAATGTTACAGTAACTATACACCTATTACTTTGCTTTTTCCCTGCAGACAATCTATCAAAAAAATCAAAAACTGTCTATGACTATAAATAACCTGTTTTCTCTCAGTCAAATGTATATAGCTAATTTATTTTACATATTTTAACTTGTTATTTGCCAAGTGTTAACTGCAGTCTTACTCTCTGTATGTATGCAACTACCTAATTCTTATGTTAATTGTTGTTTGTGTACTATGTAAGTTCCTTGTTTTCATTATTAGTTGAGGTTTGTAACTGTATATGTTGTATGTGTTTGTAGCTTTTCTCCTTGGGCCTCTGCTGAAAAAGGGCTTCTTGCCCAGTCAGACTAACCCAGTTAACAAATGTCAAATAAATAAATAAATAAATGCATAAAGGGAAGGTCCCTTTAAGGATACTTCCCCTTCCAACATTAACCTTAGGCGCTACAAATCTACCTCTAACTATCATATCTCCTATGCTCCTTCCATGCTTGTATGATACACAGGGTCTTTCTTCCAGAATATCACATATCATGTTTTGTAAGTTAATGGGGTTCTAAATACCCTTTTCCTTCTTGGCTGAGGTCTATTTGCAGCAGCAGCAGCATTGACTTTTGCCCGTTGCACACATATGTATAACAGCAACTGCAGCCCCTAGCAGTGTTTCTATGCAGAATACCTTCCGTGGCTTATTCCAACAGGTTTTGGAATTTGCAGGGAAACCCTACACTGACTCTACACGATTGTTTTATAGGTTGTTGAATAGCTCCTCCATCTTGAATTGGCTGATTAACATACAATTCCACTTATGCTGTAATTAGCATGCCATGATGTTTACCATGTTTGACTGGTTCTACACACAAGTAATGCCACTAACTGAATATAAAACGGTGCTTTACCATGTGCACATCATGCCACAACGTGAACATGGTTTTAGCAGACCGTGTAGGCTTTATTGACTCTGTACATCTGTGTAGTAGTATATGTTTTTTATAGTGTGTTGTTATTTATGTTTAATTTCTCACATGATTTTTGTAGATTGTATATTGCCCTTACAAGCCCAAATACCTATCATAAAGGTACTGAAATAGTTTAGTCATGGTTCTTCTGACAGAGCTAGACAAGTGGAGTTTATGTAGTTAAATAAGTGTAAAAGTTTTATTTTTGTTATGTACACATTCATTTATTGGGTTATGGATTTTCCCTGTTCTAAAGCAGCCAGTATCTTAGTCTGAAGGAAGCAATTAAATAAATTAGTACCTTGGTTGGAGATACTACTATTCATGAAAAATGACCAAGACAGGCTTTACCGGTTAGATTATGTAGGGGTTGTAAAGCTTTGCAAATAAAACAACAGTTTCACTGCCCTTATAGACCCTAAATTTCAGGGTTAGCAGAGAATTACAATGCTGTTGAAAAAAAGCTAGCTATGAGAAACATAGAAATGGATATAAAATGGTCTGATGCAATGTCATTAGCCCTGAAATGTATAACAGTTCAGTGTCAAAGAAAAACAGGGCTAAGTCCACATGAATTTCTGAAGTAATTCCATGAACATTCCACACTCTTTGCAACAATTTAAAGAGAGATTACAACTTAACGGTGATTTATTTATAAAATATTGTGCTGCATTTCAATAATTTCAGCAGAAAGTTTTTTTCACAGGTGTCAGTGGCATTTCTTAAATCATCTGAAGAGAGTTACCATCCCCTTGAGTCACGTGATCATATCCTATGCAGATGCCCTAGAAGAAAACCTTCCTTGACCCATGTTGGAAGGCGTTCTACCTAGTTGTGTCTTCCATTCCCATAATCTGTGAAGGTTCATGGACTTCCATGCTGATGAGATTTTGCATGACCCACTGAAACCCAATAACAGAAGAACCAGCAACAATGAAGAATCCATTTCTGAGGACGCTAGTAAATCCATCAATTTCAGTTCATGAGGGAGGAGACAGAAGTCTCCTAAGGTGAGTATTGGACATCGACCCTATCACTCTAGAGGAAGAACATTTTTCCTGCATGGAAGGAGCTTTGATCCTATTTCCCAAAATATCCAACCCATTAACTTTATTTCCTGAAATGTTAGCAGCAAGTAAAGTGACTGCTTACTTGCTAACTGTTTGCTACAGACTCTATTGATTGCAGCTAATAAAAAAGTGTATGTATTGTTACTGTGTGGCTTGCTTAGTACATGTCAGTTTGCAGGCCAGAATGGCAGCTCCTATTTAGATCAGCCAAAACAGTTAGTATCATTTTGTTGAACTGCACTTTGTAAAGTCATCTTATACTTGACTCACATCCATGAAAACCACAATGCCAAATTTCACTGTAGCCGAATAAACCTAAAAACAAGTGCTACCATGAGTTGAGAAGGGGGTAAGATTTGGCATTCCAGAATATTAGCATTTGGCATTTTCAGCATTTGGTGTTTGGATGTTCCTAAATGTGGATTCAACGATGTGCCATTCCAGATTATGATAGTAAACCAGCTAAAACAGTAAGTAATGCACTTGAACCATTGCTGGATTTGTAAACGTAGCTCTCATCATGCAGAAGGTGAAATCTTGTGTTGCTGGAGCCTTTCCTACAGATAGACTTTGAAGAAAGACTGACAAATTTAAACTCTACATAAAACAGTGGCACTGAATTTACATAACATGACCTGTATTAATTTCTTAGAGGAGGAATCTGCTTCAGTGGCGGACAACAAATGCTACATTACCACAAATGTCTCACCTACTCTTTTGACTGAGTTGAATGCTGAATATATTTGAAGGCTGCTACTATATTTGCAGAGGCATGGCTTATCTTTGATTTCCTACTGACTGGTCAGGTACTTACTATGTTGATTGCATTGATCCAACAATCAGACTATAGTACTCTACCCTAAAAAATGGATAGAATAGTAACAGAAATACCTGTGACTAAAATGTGTATTTTCATTTTTATTTCTAACATTTGGAGTAGCCTGTACAATTAAAAAAGTTAGACTTTTGTCCAGTTTTCTTGAAAAATAACTAACAATGAAAGGGAGATGCTCTGGAAAATACAACAGAGATAACAGCCATAAGGATAATGACTCTACAAAACTGACAGGACTTACTCTAGAATGACTATGTGCCTACATTCCTGACAAATCTCACAGCACATAAACAAGACAACTCCTGAAGTTCACCATAATAAATCCTGGACTTTGTTATCCGGGTCTGGAACTTTGGAATTGACCTGTTTTATATTCTGTTGTTTATATTAGGTTTCCATAACTGGACTTTTTATTTCAATTAATATAATTTATTTTTATTTTATTTATCATTTTGCTGTAGACTACACAAAATATAAATAATAAAAAAGTATTATAGCATATGTATGGTCCTAAAAAATGTATCAACAACCATGGCCTGAAAAACTGGACATTTATAAATTTATGGAGACACAGGTTAATTAATGTACCTGTTTGCTGAAAGACACAAAGTGGGACTGTGAAGGAATAGGCTAGCATTACGGTCAAGTCCTTGTCCTGCTAAAAATCTTAATCTTGTTGTTTTAAGTGTCCTACTTCTCAATATAACAGCATACATCAAAGAAAACTGAAAGAAGACTAAATCAATGGTTTTCTAATGAAATGTTTAACTGCATGCATGCTTATTGCAATATTTGTACTTTATGTATAAAAGTATAGTTGTACGACTAATATACTACTGTATGAAAGAAACTAAGTTTATATGCATCATCTTATGTGTGAACATTTTATAACTAAAGTTATACTGCTAGGTGTATAGAAGATGCATTCTATATTTTATTATGCATTCTACAGTTTATTATACAGTGCTAAGCCATAGCTCGGATGAGGGTAAAGGAGGGTGGCTGGTCCAGGCACTAGTTGCTATGAGGCATGATCAGTACTGGAGAAGAGAGGAGGCAAAATTATTTGATCGTGGCTACTTAAATGCCATGCCGTCAGGCAGTAGTATGATTTGTGTTATACGCCAAACCACGGCAACAAACACAAGCTCAATTTAAGTTATAAGCTCTTTAATTCTAAAATAGACAAAGGATAAGCTCTTTCTTCATAAAAGACTTCATCAGATAAACAAAATCATTGATTAAAAGGTTTAAATAACCAAAATATGATCACGTGATCTACAAGCCCTATTCCATAATGTATACAATTACATATTAAATAAACATGAATCTTCACTTATAAATCCTTAAAAACATAATAAAACATGTATAAACCATCTGCTAATGATACGCCTAAATCTATATATATTGTTAAAAACAAAAACAAAATTATTATGATAAATACATATGACTGTTTTGTTTCCTAAACACCATTTGAAATAATTAATTTTTCTATTCATCATTGAATGATTTTTAAACCAATCAGCAAGCTAAAGCTTTCATTTTCAATATGCTGGTGATGGAGGTGTGTTCATTTAATCCTGGCCAATTACAGACATTACATTTCAGCTGCCATTGTAATTCTTGCCTTTGCAGTATTAATGGCCATGGACCTCCCCTTCTAATTTTTTCAATTTTGTTCAAACACAATAAATGTAAAACTATGTTCAGGAAAACTTCTTATATGTTTAAAGAAAACATTAGTTGTTTTTTCTTTCTTAATGTCATAAAGGTGCTCGTATATACGATCCTTTAAATTGATTTCCATTTTCCTGATATAAAATGAATGGCATAGTTCACACAATGCAGCATAAACCATACCCCACACTCACAACTAAATTTAACATTTATAGAAAGGTTATAATTATTGATTCTAAACTTTTCACCATTCTTAATATAGCTACAATATTCACAGCAGCCGCACTTAGACATACTGAATTGCCCACACTGTTCCTTAATTTTTAAATTTTTCAAAAAAATAGTACCCTTCCCTATATGGGGCTTCCCTCCTAATTACCCTCTTAGGGTTATATCTTTGTTAGGTATGGCCCATTTTTTATTAAGAATCCAGCTGATCATGTCACTGTTTATCCTAAAGGTTGTGATCAGTGAACTACAGGAGAAAGTAACATTTTTTTTACTAATACTTACATTTAGATGTACCTTTCCCTTCCCTTTGTTGTTCAAGATAGGGGTAAAATGTCCAGAATTACTTTTATTACTAACTTCCCTCATTAATTCAACTATCTTATCCCTTGGGTAGCTCTTCTTGTAAACATTTCTTTTAAATTATTATATTCTTCCCGAAAATATTCATTGGTAGTGACCATTCGAGCAGCTCTCACAAGCTGCCCTTTTACTACCACTCATTTCTGGGGAGCGGGATGGGCACTAGAAAAGTGCAAGAAACAGCAGTTAAAATATGTGGCCTTTCTATGGTTGTGGGAAATATATCTCTGTTGGTTGTAATCCTTTTCCAAAAGAACATCCAGATACGCTATTCTTTTTCTATTGATTTCATATGTGAACTCTAAGAATGAAGTGCTCTTATAAATATACCCTAGAAAGTCATCTATTTTAGACATATTATCTTTCCAGATGATAAATATATCATCCAGATAGTGCAAATATAAGCACCATGAATCTTTATATTGTGTGGAAAACAAAAAATTATGTTTCCACTGAACCATAACCACATTTGCAAATAGGGAAACACAGGGGGAGCCCATGGCCACCCCCTTCTTTTGTAGATAATATTGGCCTTCATATATTAGAAAATTGTTCTTTAAAACTAGTTCAATTAATTCCTCATATAAATTGATATGTTCCTGTGCCATCCCTCCCTGTAAGAGGAAATCACAGAACCATTGTGTCCCTAGATCATAGGGAATTACAGTATATAAGTCCCTCATGTTGATGGCAATTAACATCGAATTCAAGATTATTTATCCTTTCTAGAAAATACCACAAATCCTTGCACACATGATTTTCCTGCTGTAATAAACCTTTAAGTTTGTGATCAATGAATTTAGAACATGCCAAAGTGATGGACCCACGACCACCCACAGTAGGCCACAGAGGTGGATAACTGACATCCTTATGGATTTTCGGCACACCGTAAATCGTGGATATCATGGGGGAAGTCATACTGAAATAGTTGAGTTCATCAGTACTAATATGCCCTTCAATGAATAAGCCATTTAGTTGATTTCTAATTTTATAATAAGCAATGTTCACTTCATTCTTTGTGATTAATACATAAGTATCATCCTGTAGAATTTGTAGCATTTTCTCCCTATACATCTTGGTATCCATAATGACCAGCCCTCTCTCCTTATCAGGTTTCATTATTTTCACGTGAAGTCCCTTAAGGTAGTCAAGCTGGTCCCTTTCCTTTTTGGTTAGGTTGTATTCATAACAGTTGTTAGAATCAGTCAATAGCCCCTTAATATGCAGATCTTCTCGAAAAGTTCTAATTTTGGGTGTAAAGGGGAATTGTATGTTCTAGATACCCAAAGACTGTCCAAAGCAGTTGTTAAATCATCAAACATTAAGCTGAAATTCATCTTTCTAAGAAAAAGTTTAATGTTTATCAATGTCTGTACCACACTGGCTTTTTTAGAAGGAAGAAGTGAAAGCCCTCGACTTAACATATCCAACCATATCCAAATCAATGTTCTCTACAGAAAAAATTGTATACCTTGAAATCTCTTTCCTTATTGGTAACAATCAAGCATTTGGTTCCCCCGTTGGTTCCACAGTCTGTGGTTCTTGCCCTATTACTAAACAGTTCTGTACAAGAGGCCCGTAAGTTTGTCTCCAGGCCCCCCATTGCTGCCATTGCAATTGATAGTGATAGGGTGGCTGGTTCAGGGCATTCAGTTGCCATCGGTTCCTCTGGGGGTATGTTATGCTGAATTCCACCATTGGTTTCTCTGCTCTGTGTTCTCTCTTTTATCCTCTTCAATTGTCTTACAGGTGGATACTTTAAAGGGTTGAATTCATGGTTAGGTGGATTATCATGAATGGCATTGGTGGTACTATTATTATTGCCGTTATTGTCACTATTAAACCATTCCTTACTTCAGAAGATCCATATGTATTTCTGAAATTCCTTCTACCCCAGACTTGAGACTTGGGGGGGGACTGGGATATGCCACTTCATTCATATAGTCCAGTCTATTCCTTTCTAATTTTCCTAATTTTTGTATTTTCAATTCACTCAATTTTTTGCTCAATACTCATAAAAATTTGTGAATAATCATATTTAAACTGTTGAAATTATACGTCATGTATTATCAGTTTGTCCAATGCATTACATCCTGTCGACAAAGTGTCAATTAATTTCTTGTTATGTCTAATTAGAAGTTCAAGATACTTACATCCTTGCTAGACAGAGAGTGCCAATAAGTCATGATGTAATGAAGAATTCCTTTCAAGTCCGGTGGGATACCACCACATGCGTAATCCCTTAGGAATTTTTTTGACTTTAATGCTTTCCAACTGGAGTTTCTTTATTTTCAGTAGCTTGTAATCATATTTGTTCAGTCATTCATGGATGGTGTTCTGTTGCTCTGTCAGTTCCGTGTTAAAATTCCAGTTCCTCTGCAACCAGTCACTAAGCCTTGACACATCTCCCCCACTATGGTTGTCTGCAATATAGGCAGGGCTTTTATCACTCTACCCCATGGAGACCCCCCCAAAGTTCATAGTTGGCCATATGTTTCCTAATGGTTAGTCTCTGAGACTTACCAGTTTTAAATACCTTTTATAGTGATGAAGTGGACGTCTTTTTGTGATGGCCAGGATCTTTTTCTTTTTATCATAGAGTTTGTTGATGTGGTAGTTACACCATATAAATTTAGTTTTCAGCTTGACATTATATTTATACCAGATTGATATAGATGCCTCAGAGTCATACCTCTTAACCTCCTAGGGAAAGAAATGTGGATAAAGCCAAAAACTAAAAAGAAAAAAATGTGTGGACAAAGGTCCCAAAATAGGGACAAATTTTAACTATTGCTGTTTTAAACTTCACAAGTTGCTAGAATAATAGGTTTTGCATTAGCATGCATTTTCTGAAGGATATGAAGTCTGAACCTTAAATGACTGTCATTATTTAATTACTTCAATCAGCAATGATTTGCCAGAAAACCACAAATTTTATGGGTAGCAGACCAAAAATGTGAGGCAAAAGTCTGGACAATCTGCAAATATTTGGACATTTGAGATGTCTGCTCAAAGTGATCCATAAGAACATTAAATGGTAAATAACTGGCTTTTGGAGATTTCTTTGAATGTACAGGAAGTATTAGGGGCCACAAAGCAGCTTTTTATAGAGAAGATCATAGCGATATAGTCAGATTTGACTGGTGGGGAGGTGAACAAGTGGAGTGATTGCAATTAGAAGAAATGTTTGTAAGAATAAGATCAAGAAGATTGACACCTCTGATGGTGTAGGAAGACAATTTATCAAGTGTATTGGTATTTACAACACAGATAAATCTCTGGGTATATTTACTGTTGGTGGTATGTGTTTGCCATTTTATGTACAGATACCCCAAGTCACCCATGAGAAAGGCATTTAGTTCAATTGTTAACTGTTCTAACTGCTTAAAGTATTCTGCATGCTTTGAAGAGGTCATAGATGGAGATTTATAATTGTTTATAATATAATAATTGATTTTATTGCTTATAACTAGGACTTCAGCAAGTTGCAGATTTGTATTATGCAAAATTTGGTGAGAGATAATGGGGTTATGAATAAATACAGATGCTACTCCACATTTACTGGTGGAGCCGAATGCATGATAGGCACTGTACCCAGAAATGTAGGGAGTGGTATCACTGTAAATGGATCTAGGTTTCTGAAATGCTGATGTTGCTGAGGTTAAGGAAGGCCTCAAGTTAGAAGAGTTTGCTGTTCAGGCTTCTGGCATTGAGCAGTGCTACCTTGATATTATAAAGATTGGAGCTTGCTATGCTGGGATGTTCATCAGATAAACTCTGCCTAAAAAGGCACTGTGAGGTAGTATGAGTTTTAGCCACCACGCAAAATGCGAGGGGAGAAAGATGCAGGCCATCCCTTGACAAAACAGGTAGATCTATTGACCATGCATGCAGATACATAGGGGATCACACTAGAATGACAACAGTTTACTAGCCAATTACTGAAAACAATTATTTTATCCTTGAATGTAGGCCTCATTCTTGGTGATGGTAGAACACTGCTCAGTGCCAGAGCCTTGCCCTCTTTGATAACAGGAGCAGAGAGCTCAACAGTGTCTTTCTAGATCCCCCTGGGTGGAATGTTAAAGGCTGTTCATCCCCACATGAGCAACTACAAGGCTATAACTGTATCTAGGGTGGTGCAATGACATAATGGCCCTATGACAGCCCTAATCCTTGCACCAGAGAGGCGGCTGTCACCCTTCCCTTACCCAGCTTTTTAAGTGTTTTGTCTGTATGTCTTAAAATGGAGTGACTAAAGACATTTATGGGATGTGCTGCAGAGTTATGTGACTTTAAGGGTGCAAGCTTTCAGTATAGCTGAGCCCCAGTAACAGCAGGTGTGGGTGTGAATGAGGAAATTGTTTCAGTATCTGTGCTATATGGCTGAGGTAAGCTAGTAGAGTATCTTTCAGGCCTAGGAGGCTTAGGCAAGGATCTCTTTATATCTCAGCATATATAGGAGTAATGTTTAGGTGGTGGGGTAATGTAGTACTGTTGTGAGGGCTTTTCCTGATGGTGGGATGGAAATTCTAGCTACAAATTTCGATAAACAGGTACCTATCTTGCAGGTAGAGCATCATCAATAAGCATGAGTACCCCATGCAACTCTACATTTGTCTGATAAAAGATCTAATTCCAGCTAATCATTCCTTCTGTCAAGTTGATTTCCAAGTTGCAAACCTCTTTATGTTAGAAACATTGATTGATGTTCCACAAAGAGTGGATACATGTCCAGATCTCCTTCTGAATGTGGTGTTTGAGCTCTCACTCAGCCAGTCCAATTGTCCCACCTTTTTCTTTCCAAAGGCAGAATCCAGGGGAAGTGCACCTTTCATAACTTGAATGCTCACCATAGTTTACAGATTTATCTTTGTAGAGTGCATGAGTTCCACAAGCAGTTATAGTTTTACCTCTCTAGAGTGCATAAGTTCTGGAAAACTAAATAAGTTCCTTTACTTTGCTCCTGGTAAAGGAGGCATAGCAGTTTCCATTGACCAAATGGATTGCTGGCTACATTTTTGCTGTCAGACAGCATACCTCTCAACTATCCAGATTTTAGTAGAATGCCCAGATTTTTGCCTCATTTGGCTCATATTTTTTAGTCTGTTCCTCATAAAATTTGTGGTTTTCTGGATTTATGTGACAAATCAGTGAGGACTGAAGTCACTAAATAATGATGGGCATTTGAGTTTCATACTTCATATCCTTCAGAACATGCATGGCAATATAAGGCCTTTTATTCTAGTAATTTTCAAAGTCTATAAGAGCAATATTTAAAATTTGTCCATATTTGGGGGGCTTTGAACTCCCATTATTTTTGGCTTTGTTCAGATTTTTTGTGCTAAGAGGTTGAGAGCTATGCTAAGCATCTTTTCGATAATGCTGCTAAAAGTCATGTCACTGGGGTGGAAGAGACTGTCTATATGGCTTCTTTCAAAAATGTGCCCATGGCAGATATTTGCACCACAAGCATGTGGTCTTTGTGCCCACTTTTGTAAACACTATTAGAGTCGAAATGTCTATTACAGGAGTAGAGTATCTTTTCACACATCTGTTTCAGGACTCTGTCTTCTGATTTTTAAACAGAGGGTCTGTTTGACTTCTACATTCCCTCAGCTTTGTGGATATTACTTGGGATTCTACCCATGTTTCTGCCCAATGCAATGGACCCTTGTGGTCACTCATCTTATCAAATCATTTTTGAAGGATGTCTTCTGCAGTTGGTGTACTTTGCTCAGCATCCCCCCTCCCCTATGACTGAGCAGGGTCTCTACAGCTGCTTAACGGATACTGTTTGTTAATATTACAGGTTTATAATTTTATACACTCTATTTATTTATTTATTTATTTCCAGTTTGATGACTGGGGAGGTTCACTGGGCTCAAGGAGCCTGTTTTCAGTGGAGGCCCAGGGAGAAAAGCTCCATAAAACAAAGTAGACATTATAATAGTTAAACAAGTAGTACATGTTACAAGGTAATCATAAGTAAGTAAAATAGCAACATAGTATAATATGCAATGCATATTTATAGCTTGTACATTCGAGAACAGTAGTACAGAACCATCATAGTAATGAGGTTTTAAAACATCTGAGATGGGTATTAAAGTCACAATTGTAGGAGAACAGAAGTTAAGCTTGATCTTGTATTGGGTAAGGTGGGAAGAAACTTTACTTGTATGGATGTATGCATGTGTTAGGCAGGATTAGGCAGGTAGAGTACAATTGCATTTCTTGTTATTGGAGAGATAAGACTGGAGCTGGGTTTTGAAGTGATCAATGTTTTCAGAAATCCTTAGAGAAGGAGGGAGAGAGTTCCATTTTTTGGCTAAGGAAAAGGATAGGAGAAGCTGACCTGGGGAACAATTTGGTTTGTGTACAGAAATTAGATTTTGGTGGGCAGATCTTAGAGTTCTATTAGGGGTGTATAGTGGTAAGACATTTGTTTGTGCAGGGCACCTAGTAGGCTTGAAAATAAGCTTGTGGGCTGTAGTGATTTGGAGGTAGTCCAGGTAGTATGGAAGTTCTAGCCATTGCAGCTGGTGGAGAGGTATGCAGTGGTGGGTAGAGTATTTGGACTTGGTGGCAAACTTTTGCGATGTTGTTGTAACAGGTTTCCAGTTTAGAAGAGATAGAGGAAGATAGGTTGGTTAATAGGGGTACCATACATCAGAGATGGTAGTAAGTAGGTAGTAGCGAGGGTCTGTCTTGTGGAAGGGGAGAGAAAGTGGGAGTTTCTATATAGCATGCCAAGTTTCTGATGTGTTTTCTTAATATTTAGCTGAATGTGGTTATCGAATTTTAAGTGTTCATCAATAATAACCCCCAGAAGTTTAGCAAAAGAAACAACTTCTATAGTGGAGTTGGCATGACTGATAATATTGAAGGAGGTTTTGTCAAGAGGGAGAGATTTAGATGGAGAGAATAGTAGAATTTTAGATTTAATGGCATTTAGAGAGAGGTAGTTATCAAGCATCCAGTTCTCAGTAGTAGAAAAAGCAGTTTGAGTTTTTCTTTGGAGTTTGAGGAGATTAGGAGCAGAGCAGACTACAGTTGAGTCGGCTGCATATTGAACTATCTTAGTGTTTGGAATGGCCACATGGAATTTATTAATAAAGATATTAAAGAGCATTGGACCGAGAATGGAACCCTGGGGTACTCTGGCTGGGGTTGGAATGAAAGTTGAGGTACCTGTTTTCCATTTCATGGCCTGAGATTGGCCAGAGAGGTAGCTGCTAAATCAGGTGAGGGTATTGTGTGAGAATAAGATGGGAAAGGTGGTTTAGGAGGTGGGAATGAGAGTCAGTATCAAAGGGCTTGGAGGGGTCAAGAAGGACTGTGGATACTAGTTCTCCAGAGTCACAGGCGTGGTTTGCTATGTCTAGGAATGAGAGAAAAGCAGTTATTGTGCTGTGGCCGGGACGGAATCCATGTTGAGTTGGGGTGAAGAGTTGGTTATTTATAAGGAAAGGCATGAGCTGGAGGTGGATGCATTTTCTAGTATCTTTGAAATAGGAGAGAGAATGGCTATGGGCTGGACGTTGGAGATGCCATAATTTTTGCCTCCTTTGTGGAGGGGTAGGATAAAGGCTGCACGCCATAGTTTGGGGACATACGATTTTTGTATGGATCTGTTAATGAGAATGCTAATGGGGATGGCAATTCCGTCTGCTACAAGTTTTAGAAAGAGTGAGGTCATGTTGTCAGGGGCATTGTAGCAAGGCTTAAGCTTAAAGAGGAGTTTTTGTATGTATGAGGTGGAAATGGGTTTGAGAGGAAAGATGGGAGGAGAGATAGGGGTGGTTGGTTGGGGAGGGGGTTTGACTTGAGGGGGGGAGTTGTTGTTTGGGAAAGTCTTGGTGAGTTCTGCTATAGAGTTAATAAAGAAGGAGTTGAATAGTGTGGCTATTTCTGGGTCAGACTTAGTAGTGTCAGGGCAAGTATTTATCTTGGTACCTGGGTTGAGAAGAGAGTTGATGGAATTCCAGAATTGTTTGGGGTTTTTGGATTGATTTGATTGTAGTTTGGTACAGTATGATTTTTTATCCTGTATAACATGTATTTTGGCTAGATTACGGAGTTGTTTATATTTTAGAAGGGTGTCAGGGTGCTTATTGCATTGGTAAATTTTACAGGTCTTGTCTCTTTGTTGCATAAGTATTTTGGTGACTTTAGTAAGCCAAGGGGCTGAGTTGTTTTTTATACGTTTTGTTCTTGGGGGGGGGGGGGGGCGCTTGGGAGTCAAGGGTATCTAAGAAGGTAGAGTTGAAGAATTCAACGGCATGGTCTAGAGGAAGAGTTTTTAGATTGTCCCAGTTTATTAGTTTGAGAGAATTAGAGAAGTTTGTGGGGTTAAAGTTTGTGAGGTTTCGTGTGGGGATATATTGGCGTTGGTGAGGAGTGGTGGGGGTTGCTCTATGGATGACTTGAAATACACTTGTTATTTCTGTCTTGACTTGCAGGTATGATTTTCATATTCAAATTATGGGCGATAATAGGGGATTCCTGAGCTGTGCGAAACCCTTCCTCCCTCCCTTTATACTAGTCGCAGAGATATCTTGGGATGAACTAAGAATTCTTGCATGCCTTGAGTGTGGAAGCTTGAGTTCGGAAGAAGGTCTAAACACTGACAGGGAACCAAGAAGAGCACGCAAGTGTTTAATCATCTCCAAGGTTAATATGGAGAGTATTCCTTTGCAGAGAACTTCCTCAAAGGTTATCTGAGATCTGATGCCTGATACCCACATCTGTGTTATGTAAGTGGCCCATAGAGCTTTGAATGAAATGTTACTCAGGCAGTGATTTATCAGTACTCTTCAGTCTGTAAACACTTCTGAGTCCTGCTAGTACTGACAACTTTTAACACAGAGGGTATTGTAAAAGGGAAGAAATTCTGTTTAAGATTATTGTTATCTTGTAGTCAGGGTGGCTGTAAATTGGGAAGGACAGAAAAAACATCAGTAGTGTAGCAGTTCATTATACAGAATGACTCCACATTAATTACTGCACTAAGTGTAAAAACTACAGCAGGATAGCCAAGTCTCTCTCTCTCTCTCTCTCTCTCACACTTTTTGTCTAGGTGACCTTAGCTGAATAAAGTGCCCGTGAGTGATGTGACCTGCACATGTTTGTTGGTCTGTAAGGTTTATGTTTATACTGTCATTGATAATAATAAGGATGATGCTAAGAGAACTGTTTTAACTACTTAACCTGAAACTGTTCTGCGTATTTATCTTATTTCATTTCTGTGGCAATCCACATATACATTAATTTAGTCTGAGATGATTATAATCATTGTCTTTTCATTAATGTCTATGATTGACTGCTTCTGCTTTGCATACATTGGCCTTGTTTGTGTCTGACAAGAGTGGCTTGTGGTTAGCACACTTACTTTATACCTCTCAACTGTCCAGATTTTCACAGAATGTCCAGATTTTTGTCTCATATTTTTGGTCTTTTTCTCATAAAATTTATGGCTTTCTGGCAAATTACTGAGGATTGAAGTAACTAAATAATGACTACATTTGAGTTTTAGACTTCATATCCTTTGGAAAATACATGGCAGTACACATCCTGTTGTTCTAGCGACTAAGTTTATGAGCAATATTTTTTTGTCTAAAATCTTTTTTATTTCCTTTTTTTTGTGAAAACAGATACAGTAAAATGTAACAATATTAATAAACAGGTAGTAATATGACTAGAGAATACATTGCTGAATAACAAAACATAAATGTAAAACAGTAAAAACTATTTACACATATGCCAGAATTCCATCATTGATTATATATACCAACTTCAAGCTAGAATATGTTCAAAAAGGGATTTTAAAAATTCTGTAGAGTGTGGGATTTCTCAGTATAGGTTTAATATTTGTGAGCTAGTAGGTGTTCGGCAGCTAATTGAACCCTCCCATGTGAGTGATGCTCTATCCTTCCAATGTAATGTAATATAGTATTTAAGTAAAGAGACTAGTGTTATTAATATTCATGTTTGTAGTTTAGTCAGGCCTGCGGGGATGATATGTAGGAGAGCTAGTTTCCAAGATAAGGTGGACTTTTCATAGCCCATTTTTTCTGGTTGGACTCTATAAGTGAGCAACATAGCTTGTAGGAACACTCGCAGCTCCGGAAGATGTGAAGTAGATCAGCCTTGTGATTATCACAATAAGAATAGAATGAAGAGGTGATTGAGTATATTTTATTTATAATGACTGGAGTGAGATAGGCATTATGGAGTATCATGATCTGTGTATATATTTAATTTTTTTAAGGGGAGTAAGTTTGGAGGTATAAGAGCAATATTTAAATTATGTCCCTATTCTTGGGCCTTTGTTCCTCTAGTATTTTAGACTTTCCAGATTTCTTGTGCTAAGAGGTTGAGAGGTATATTTTACATCCAAATCTAGGCAGTAGTTTTATTTCCTGCGCAAATTTATTAATACTATGCAGAAACTGATCATTCCCAAGTGTTAGAAATGAAATGTCACATTAGTTACTAAAATAGTTGTCCAGTAGGTGTCGCTGTTGTTCTTTACTTCTTCACACAAATTTTCTTAACAACAGCATCAAAACAAGTAAATTGTTTTCTCAAAACAGATCACTACCAGTAGAAAAATTCTGGCACATGCAAGCCCACAACTGCATTGCAACAAACTCTTAATCACTGTGAGTAAAGGCTAGAAAGTGAAGTGAACTTGAGGTGAATATGAAAACAAAGCAACAAGGATAGATGTTATGGTTAAGAAAAGAACCTTAGAAAAGTAGGACAGTGAGACAGGAAAGGGTTTATGCAGCAGGAAGATAAGTGGTGCTGTTTAACTTGCTGCTAAGAAAAACTTAGGGTACTGCATCCAAGGCAAAAAAAAAAAATTGCAGAAGGCAGCATAACAAAATGGAAGAGGCTGAAAGATTTTATTGCATTATCTTGGGAGACAGGAAAGGTGTTAAGGGATGTGATAAAAGCTTGTGTGTGTGCCTCAGAGACGAACTGGGTGCAGAAGAAAAGTCTGTTTCAAGGGAAAAAAAGTACCATTAGTGTTGGGCACGTGGTGGAGATAGAAAGCAAAGCCATGAGGGGGAGGAATAATGTGAGAAAGTGCTGGTTGTCTTAAATGGATTTTTAGTGGAGATAATTGAAATAAAAATAATCTTGTGTCAGCTATAAGGAACTGTTAATAAATGTCAGTATAATACTAGTTAACTGTACTATACTGTATACAGAATACTAGTTAATTATACTGTTTATGTGGTCAGCGAGAGGATATTATTGCCTGCACATTATATGTGTTCAGGTAATGCATATTACATAGTCTGCACATTACATAGCTTTATCAGTTTGTGATGTGGGTCTTTTCTGTTCATGTCAGAAGTGAAAACGGTGAGATAAATGGCATAATAATAGAGAGAAAGAAAGAGAGAGAAAACACAACTTTTTAAAATATTTATCAGTAGAAAGCCTTGCTTATGCACTAGATTTAAAGTTGCATTTGTCGGTGCTGTACATCCAATTCTCACTGAATTTTTTTCATTTTTTGCTGCACGTAGCCTTGCATCACATACCTGTTTTCATATAAACAGACAAGAAATGTACACATGGGCAGGGTTTCATAGACACGTTGTGTAGTCGGCAAAGCCACACAAGCAACCCACTATGGAAGCTTATCCCAAGTCATGCTTTCCCTGATGCTCAGTAGTGCATCTGTACTACAGAACAGCAAGATATTTCAGTGTTGTGTGTAAATGTTGTAGTCTGTAGGTAAGGCTTATTTTAATCAGGCCCTTTATCCTCCAAGTGTGCTGCACTGGAAGGAAAAAGTACAGTACCATGATTCACAGAGGTCTGCACTGTGCAATATCTATGCAGTGCAGTGCAGAAAATGTTGTATATGCAGTAATTCAGCTGTGTGTACCTATGCATTTCAGTGGAGGGAGAAGCTATGCTGGATGAAGCGAAGCAGCTTCAACCTGCTCAGATAGCCAATCCAGGTAAGTAGAGGAGTGCATCCAGGTAAGTAGAGGAGTGCATGAAATGCATACTTCTCAACTATCCAGATATTTACAGAATGTCTGGATTTTTGTCACATATTTTAGCCCTATTCCTCATAAAATTTGTATTCTACCAAATCACTGAGGACTGAAGTTACCAAACACATATATTTGACTTTCTGACTTCATATGCTTCAGACAAATGCATGCTAATACAAAACCTTTTATTCTAATGACTTACTGAATGTATAGGGGCAACATTTAACATTTATCCCTGCTTTTGGGCATTTGTCCTTCCATTA
The DNA here is from genome assembly GCF_019279795.1 of Protopterus annectens. Taxonomy (NCBI): domain Eukaryota; kingdom Metazoa; phylum Chordata; order Ceratodontiformes; family Protopteridae; genus Protopterus; species Protopterus annectens. The sequence goes on along the minus strand of NC_056747.1, from coordinate 1,015,673,298 downwards.
TTTTTGCCTTTGTCCAGATTTCTTGAGCTTAAAGGTTGAAAGGTATGATGAAAGGGTCCAAGGGTGTGTGCCTGCTTTTATACGTGTGTGTGTGTGTGTGTGTGTGTGTGTGTGTGTGTGTGTGTGTGTGTGTGTGTGTGTGTGTGTATGTGTGTGTGTGTGTGTGTGTGTGTTTTAGATGACTGCTGCCAGATGTAACCTGTAGGTTGTATGGAGCGGGAGCTCATGGATGAGTATACTGGCACTAGAAACATGGAATTTCTGTGTGTGTGTGTGTGTGTGGGGGGGTCCCTATTATCGAGCAGAAGAAGCTAAGTAGATCAGAGTCACAAACTATAATGGCTCTGATCCACTTAGCCTCCTCATCCAGCAGCCACTGGAATTAGTAAACTATGCAAATTGTGACTGTGTGTGTTTGTGTGTGTCACTCTTAGCTGATATTTGGATGCGTGATGTGCCTGTTTGTGATATGGTAGCTACCAGTGTTACTTACTAGCACAGGATGGTAGGGTGCTCGGTTGTAATGTTGCTGAGTGAGTCACCATATAGCACATTTTATTTTAATGCATTCCAGTGAAATGTAATTTGTGCATGTTTGTATATCACATTAAATCAGAGAAGTGCAAGTCACCCTAACTGTGCATGTTTACTTATTTTTCTGTTAGGGGTGACTGTGAATCACAACCAGAATTTGCAAAGGTTTGTTCTTAGCACTAAATATAATACTCGCTTCTAACGATGCTGTACTACCATGCAGCTATAACATGTACAGCGGCAAAGTGGTGAAATTCTCTGGACAGCATTTCAGTTACTACAGAGAAAGTTTATGAGGAGGGGTTATAGTGGAGATTAGTGAGGCAGGCATTTGGTTGGTTGTTTAAAGCCACAAATACAGTCAGCATTCACTGGGAAATCTTGAAGGGATATAGCCTAAAGTGGCTTGACAGAATCTAGCACTTTCATTATTAGCATATGGCAGAAATTAAACCAGTAAAAAGCAGTTTACATTTTGCAAGTTTATAGGCTTAATGCATATTTGATGTGAATCCTTTTATGGCATATTGAACTCCATTCTATATTGCTAGTTTTGTAAACAACCTCTCAACTGTATCTATTTTGGAAAATCTTCCTATTTTCAGGACTAATTTAGGATGTCTCTATTTCTTTGGAGCTATGTCCTTATTTCAATCTTGATTTAGCCATTCCACAATTTTCTGAATCCCCTCACCACATGTTTTTTGAAGCTGTCTAGTACTCAGAAGACCCGCTAAATGACCAATGTACTAGTGGCAACAATGAGTTAAAGGAAGAGGACACACATCTCACAACTCCCCTTTTCTGAAGCAAAGATAAATTACCTTGTGTGGTAAAATTTTGCAATACAGTTCATTAAAGTTTCCATATTTTATACTGTTTCTTTAACAATGTACTTATATTTTTTCTACATTTTTGTCACTTTTTTTTTTTTAATGTGATTCTGAGTTGTTTCCCGCATTCCTACTGGAAGCATGAAGAGTTATGTGCTGTTTGGTATTCAGATTTTATGCTGATTAGATGTCCAGATTTTTAGTTGGATATTTGTATCTTTTATGGGCCTTTGCTCCTATTTCTAATGTCTGCAGGTTAGTAGGTATGAAACTGACTAAATGTAAAGTAATTTTTAGTGATTTAACTTTAGCATAACAGTGATGCATAAAATATCAGCATTGTGGTAAGCCACATTTCAGCTTTGTTCAATTTATCTTACGCTTTTGGAGTTTGGCCTTAACTACATAGACTCAGCCATGACATTTTAAGTCTGCACTATTTTATTTTCTAACGAGCAGATACCTGCTATCCAGAATGTCCACATGGATTATATGAGCTTGCTAGATTGTTTACAAAAAGCTTATTCAATAAACAGAAAACTATACCCAGTAACAGACATCTCAGTTGTATTACTTATTTATTGACATTTGATTACCAGGAAAGTCTGAGTGGGTAGAAGCCCATTTTCAGTGGAAGCCTGGGAAGAAAAGCTTCAAATTATTACAAAACATTTAAGACAAATGATTTTACAATTTTCAAAAAAAAAAAAAAAAAACATTTGCAGTTTAAATAATTATAACAAATTAGACATAATATAAAACACTGGTTAACAACCAACTCAAGGTACATGACAATCATTTAAAATTTAGAGAAATTTTAGGCAGTTTGTAGAGAAATTAAAGGTAAGTTTGTGTAATACAAATAGGAATTGCAATATGAAGTGAGGGAAACAGCTTATTATTTAGAGAGAAAGTCAGAAAACTAGATAGCAGTAAGGAAGCAAGTGAAGAAAGGAGAGTAAGGAGGTATAAGGAATGAAAAGGACCTATTCAGTGCAGGAATAGAGCCAGATTTTAGCTAGGAAGTCTTTCAGATTGGTTTTGAAAGATGGAAGGAAGGGCTGTTCTGGCATGAGAAGTCCTGAGTCAGTCCTCTAAACTTAGCAAAAGCATATAGCAAAATTACGTAAAACTATTGGCTCTTTATAATCATAAAATGAACTCTGCATATGGTATAAATTTACTGAAAGCATGTCAGCCAAATATACTGAATGCAGCAGCATAACCTCCTTCATTTATCACTGCATGACTGGCATATACTCATTTCACTAACGTCTCTATGATATTCCTCCAATTCCTTGCCTACGTTTGAGGGTATTTGTCCTCCTAATTACTTCCATTGAATTTGCCACTAACGCTTTTCTTCTTGCTTCCTTTCCTAAGTCATTGCAGTAGGAGTTTAGCTTTCCTGTCATTCAGATGATGACTTTCCCTTTCTGATCAATTCAACTCCTTCCCTAACCTCCTGCAGGTCATTCTTCTCATCTCTTATTCACGCCTTCATTCGCAATGGCTACAGCTGAAAGGTGGTCATCCCATTCCTTTTGCCTGCCCCCTATTCTGCTTTACATGTTATTCAGTAAATATTCAGTAAGCCCATTAAACAGAAATTCCTCTTTTCAGAGAGGACATGAGCACAGTTAGGCTGAGTAACTCCGTGGAGCAGCACAGTCTGCAAGTGGACATCAAGGAGAATCAGACACATTGACACAAGCTGACATTTACAGGTAATTCTCTTTGTTAAATTAGCATACTGTTCCATGGTTGCTGTTTGTCTTGTGTCGAATGTGGGAATATTTTTGCATAGTTGGGTTATTTCTTAACTTTCACTTTCCCATTACTAGTTCTTTACGCAAGAGGATCACTTATCCCTGACAGTATTCACTTCCTTATTTCTTTTTCTTTACCCGTGCTTCTTGAATGCTATCTTTTTTGTTTTTTTTTTGAGGAGGAGTGCAATACTCTGTGCAGTTGGTTATTTTGTATCATTACTCTTAATTCTGTATGTTTTTGATCTAATTCATGCTCATCTTTACACTCACCATTAAGAAGTAGTAGTTTTGCGTGTTCGGGAATTGGCTGGTCCAAACAATCTACTTCCTGTGCCCATTTCTTTCTCTGCATCTCCTGTTCAGGGTAACTCCTTTGTATCTCCCCAACACTACCTTGTGCACCCATATCATGTCCCCTGTCAGTTCTGGCCCCTAGTGAAAATAGTCTCATCTCTGTTGGTGTATCCTTTCCCCTTAACCCCACACACCCTTCTGGTTAGTGTCCTGTAGACTCCTTCCAGTAGCCTGATGTCCATTTCCTTGTGAAATTTGCAGAACTGAACACCATACTAAAATTGTGGTTTAATCAGAGCCTATTCAAACAGGAGAACTACAGAGTCTACCCCACTGAGGATGCACCCCGTGGTTACATTTACTGCTGTTCTGCCATCATCATCAGCTCCATTCCACTTGCTGCTGTGATTGATAACTAGACAGGCCAAAAGTAAGATTTAAAAAAATTATGAGCATTCTGCAAAATCAGAGACATTTGAGATGCATGGCCATGGGCCATTTACCTCTTATTGTTGTACTGTTGTCTGTATTTGTTCCCTGTAATTTGTCTCTTGCAACTGGAGGATTTATCCTAGTTGTCTGCAGTAATTTTCTTAATCCAGTACATCACTGTTAATATATCTTCTCCTATTTATTTTTCACATATTATACCTCGGTATGCAACCCCCCTTCACTGTTTTGTTTCTGATTCCAGTCACTTCAGTTTTTCATCCCCTTTATAAATCCATCCCACATATTACTACTTATTGTGCTTACGTAAATATGTTTATTTCCTTCCCCTTTTAATTCCAAGATACCACTGTTGGTGTTTCTTAAAGCTCCCATGCCATTTATTACAATGAAAGTAAAGTTGTTTATTATATCTCTGGCAGATATATCTGTCTCTCAAGCATGTTCTGTTAATGTCACAGGCTAGGCTAAGATCCTTGGAGCAAGTGACTCTTGTCCCATTTGATTTGCGGATGTGCAGCATTTCCATTAGGGTAGGGTCAGGGATTGCTCTGTAGGCCAGGCACAAGTCGCCTCTCAGCAGCCTGTAGGATACAGAGTGCAGTGGCAGAGCTTTCAGTCTTTCCATGTAGGTTATGTTTTGGGGGCCTTGAATTTTCCTGGTGAGAAATCTCTGTGGTCTCTCCAGCTGCTACAGGTGTCTGGTGAGGTACATCAAAAAGAGAGCATTGTACTCTATTAGTGGTCTGATGAGGGTCAAGCACAGAGGAGTTATAACATCCTTAGTCTTGGATGCGATGCCCTTACTTATAAGATTTGCAATGTAGAAGGCTTTCCCTACCACTGTGGACACATGGTGATTAAAGTTCAGATTGCTATCAACCTGTGTTCCCAAATTTCAGACACACTGGGTCTGAGCTTGGGGGTGTGTGCTATCAATATTGTAATTTGCAGGAACTTCCTTTGTTGCCAAAGGGGATAATAATGCACATTTTTGCATTTAGTTTTAGTCTGTGGCTTTGGCACCAATCATTTGTCAGTGTTAGCCCCTCTTGAAATATGTTAACATTGTTGGGGACTCAATGATTGTGCCCAGTTTGAATCATCATCAAACTTGGTAATCCACAGGCCATCTATTTTCACGTGGACTTCTGAGAAATAGATTCCAAACAGTAGAGGGCCTAGCACAGATCCTTGTGGTATGCCCTTGGTAACCGTTCAATTGGGAGATGTGGAATCCATGACTTTGACAGTATGCATTCTGTTGTTGAGCCATTTGGCTACCCATCTAGTGATGTGTGGGTTAATCCCCAGCTGGGAGAGTTTCTCAATGATACCTCAGTGAGGGATTGTGTCAAAAGCCTTGGTTAAGTCAAGATAGGCAGAATGTGCTGTTTTACCTTCATCCAGGGCTTCGGTGACATTCTTGAAGAAGTCCACCAGGTTCTACACGCATGATCTACCCTTAACAAAGCTAAACTGTGTTGGGTCAAGAGTTTGAAGTCACCTTTGTCCTTTTTGATAAGGTCCATGATGATCCTTTCCATGGCCTTGCAGATAAGGCTGGTTAGGCTTATGGGTCTATAGTTCCCAGAGTTGGTTGATGGACCCCCTTTGTGCAAGAGGATTACTGTTGCTCTTCTTTACTCTGCTGGAACAAAGCCAGTGCCTAAGCTGAGTTTAAAGAGAGTGCCAAGTGGTTCTGCTAGGTCTTGTTTTAGACTGTTTAGAAATCAGCCTGGGATGTTATCTGGTCCCATAGAGGACATGTTTTTGGTCTTGGAGCGCGTGGATATGACCTGCTATTTGGAGATACTAGGTAGAGGACTGGTGTCAGGTATACTTTGGGCTATGGCTGTTGGGAATAGTGGAGTGAAGTTTGTGCCAAATCAGTCAGCTAGGAGGTTGGCAATTTCTTCAGGTTCAGTATGAAAGGTACCATCCACTATAAGTTCGGCACATAGTTGGGTGTTCCTTTTTAGATTTTGGACATAACTAAAGAATGCCTTATGATTGTCCTTAGCTAAGGATGCTAATTTAGCCCCATAACTAGCTTTAGAGAACTTTACAAGATACCTGATTTGTTTCTTCAAGCTGTGGAGGGTGTCCTTTTGCTGAATAACTTCCCTCTTGTTCTTAGACATCAGTTTCTTCCCTTTGTTATATAACCTATTTATACTTGAGGTCCACCAGGGTGCCCTGTTTTTTTGGGAAGACCTGGTTTTGATCTGGTTAGGTACAGCTGAGTCTATACAGTCTATAGAGTTGTTTAGGTGGTTATACAGGGTATTTGTGTACTCCTCGGCATAGAAGTCATTGTTGGCTATGTTAGCAGGAGGTTTGAAGCTTTTTATAACATCGCCTAGAAGGCTGTAGTTTGCTTTGGAGAAATTTTTCAGTTTTTTGCACATGTGGGGTTGTCAAGTGTGATCATTATTTTAAATGAGACAGATTTATGATCTGACCTTACCGGAGAGGGCAATGCACAGGGGGTAGTGCAGTGATACCCCAAGTTGGTGAGTACGAAGTCTAGGACATTTGAGCCCCTTGTGAGGGTGCAAACTAGCTGTTCCAAGGCATTTGTATTGACAAAGTCCAGGAACCTCAGGGTGAGCATGTTTGTGCTTGTGTATGTCACCTGATTGATGAAAGGATAGTTGAACTCACCCATGACCAAAGTGCTTGGCTGTACAGTGACTGACACTAGTAAGCCCAGGTAGGCAGTGTCCTTCTGTTGGTTTATGGAGGGGGACCTTTAGCTAGCAATGATGGGGTAGGGTGTTTTACCTATAGTTAGTTGGAGTACCTCAATAGAGCCATACTGTTTAACCAGTCTCAAGGTGTATTTGGCTATAATGAAGATGGATACACCTCCACATTTGGTTATTTCACACTCATTTTGGGGTCTAAACATGTGGAAGGCATTATAACATTGCATGGCCATGATGCTGTCTGCAGTCTTGAACCATGTCTCAGTGACTGCACAGACATCAGTATCTTCCAAGGTGAGGAGTGCTTCCAGGAAGTGCAGCTTCCTGATTAGGCTCCTAGCATTAAGCAGCATAACTTTGAGTTTGTCTCGAGTAGATTTTTTTATGTTGGAAGTTTTGTTGTTTTGACATTGCCTAAAAAAGGCACTATGGGGGAGGCAAGTCCATTTACCAGTATCCAAAAGCCTAGAGGAGACAGGTGAAGACCATCTCTGGCAAAGCATTGTGGTCTGTCAACCATGTCATCCCAGGTTAACAGATACTGGATCCCCCTGGACTGACACCAGAAGCTAAGCCAATTGCTGAAGTCAATTATTTTTGTCTATATTGTGGCATCATCCTGGGTGAAGGTAGAATGTTGCTTAGGGCTAGGGACATACCTGCTTGGGGCACATAATCTGAGAGTTCAATGATGTCTTAAGTCATTCACACCAACATGTACTATGACAGTCATAGCTGTAATTGGTGTTGAGTGACTTGAGTGCATGTGTGATTTGACAGGTCCTGGTACCTGACGGGGCAGCTGAACGTGACCTTATCCTTGTCCATCCTGTTAAGGGGGACATATGTGTGTCTCACTATGAAGTCGCCTATGACCAGGGCATTTGGTTTTGAGGTATTTTGCCTTATGGGCTTATTTGAGGAGACATTGGTGTGTGTGTGTGTGTGTGTGTGTGTGTGTGTGTGTGTGTGTGTGTGTGTGTGTGTGTGTGTGTGTTATGTGTAGTGGAGTCTATTTGCTTTGCAGCGTGTGCAAGTGGTTTGTACTTGGGAGGTCTCTGATCTTTTGGTAGGCTTCTATTGAGTACCTCCAAGTATGTGGGTTTATGTGTTGTGACCTTGTTTTATGTGACAGGTGATATGTGTGTGTGTGTGTGTGTGTGTGTGTGTGTACTGACAATCTGTTTGATGTTTGATTTGTTGTTACGTGAAATAATTGATTCCAAATTCATACTGTAATTACATCTCTCACATACTGTATTTCTTTGTTTTAGGAGTAAGTGGTTGTCAGTATACATGAGGTAATAAGTACATTGCCTCAGGATGCCCATGTCAATCAGGCTGGCTGGAGAAATGGCTGGAAACTGACTGTCTATTATTGCAGGTTTTTACTGTAACTGCTTGTAGTATTCGGGCTGGTAATAATGTTGTTGTACTGTAGGGGCGCTGTGGGGAATTCAACAGGTAATGTTGGTTCTGTATTCTCTGGTAACTTGTTGGTTCCGGTGTATGGATGACTTGCAGAAGTTGTGAGCATGTAGCATGGGTGCGCACCTGGAGGCTCTTAATAAAGAAAGGCCTTACAACTCCAGAAACCGTGTGGTCTCCTTATTTCCCAGGATATAACATATTGGCGATGAGGATGGGATGCCTCCGAGTCCGCTGCGAGTGAAACCGGTGGGGTGCAGTTGATGTCGGACGACGAAGAGACGGGGCCTGCCGGAGTGATGTCTGGTTCCATGTTGGGGTCACTGGTTGCATACGACTGTCAGATACAGACCTGGGAGGAGTATTGTGAAGTGTTGGAACATTTTTTTGAGGCAAACCAGATAATGGAAGCGGGCCGGAAGCGAGCCATATTGCTGAGCACAGTGGGCAGCAAGATGTACAGTCTGATGAGGAACTTATTGAGTCCTGATAAACCGGGGGACAAATCGTTCACAGAGTTGATGAGCTTGCTTCAGTCACATTATAACCCGAAGCCGAGTGCAATAGTCCAGAGGTTTAAGCTAAATTCAAGGACTAGAATGGCCAATGAAATGGTTATGGAGTATGTCGCAGTGTTGAGGGAACTGGCGCAACATTGTGATTATGGGGACAGACTGACAGAAATGCTACGAGATAGGCTCGTATGTGGCATTGCAGATGACCGCATACAACGCAGATTGTTAGCGGAGCCTGACTTGTCGTTTGAAAAGGCCTTGAAGTTGGCACAGGCCATAGAGACAGCGACTAAAGACATTCGTGATTTACAGCAAAAAACCATTGAAGGGGTTGGAAGCAGGAGTGCTACCCCACTGCCAGTGCATAAAGTGGTCATGGAGCATAAATCACAAGGGAAGTCTGGTCAGTATGCTTGTTACAGGTGTGGAGGTGAACATCTGTCACGGAACTGTCGTTTTTTAAATGAAAAATGTCATGCTTGCGGGAAAAAGGGCCATGTGAAAAAAATGTGCCGCTCAACGCCCTCTCGGGACCAGCCGAGAAAGGGGGAGGAAAAGAGCAGTATAATGGAAAGGAAGGGAAACCGAAAAATAAAACGGCAGTATGCACACCACATGCGTGAAGGTACAGATCAACAAACCAGGGAAGCCGAGGAAGTGTTTACAATGTTGAACATGAAAGAGGCCAGGTGGGAAAGAGTTGATCCCATTAAAACCCAGTTGGACTTAAATGGTAAAATGGTGCAGTTTGAAGTGGATACGGGGTGTAGTGTGACAGTTCTGTCAAAGGCTGAGTACGGGAAGTTATGGCCAAGAGAAGCTCCGGAGCTGCAGGATTGTTCAATGACTTTGAGAACATATACCGGTGAAATAGTTCCCACGTTGGGAATGGTGAAAGTGACTGTTAAATATGAAGACAAAGTCAAACAGTTGCCAGTCATGGTGGTAGCAGGTAAGGGACCAAACCTGTTAGGCCGGGCGTGGTTAAAGGAGTTGGACATGGGCTGTCTACGGCTCCATAAAGTAGAACAGCAGGGCTTGACCTTGCAAGAGGTGCTGGAGAACAATGAAGAAGTGTTCAAAGAGGAACTGGGTACCTGGAGGGGCCCACCAGCACAGATACACGTTAAAGAAAACGTAACGCCAAGATTTTACAAACCTCGACCCGTACCATACGCAATGAAGAAGAAAGTTGAGTTTGAGTTGGAGCGACTCACTAAGCAAGGTATAATTGAACCAGTAAAGTTTTCGGAATGGGCCGCACCAATTGTTCCAGTATTAAAGCCAGATGGTACTGTACGTATATGTGGTGACTACAAGTTAACAGTGAACCAAGTTTCGAAGCTGGAGCAGTATCCCTTACCAAAGGTGGAGGATGTATTTGAAAAGCTGACGGGAGGTGAAAAGTTTAGTAAGCTGGACCTCAGTCAGGCATATCAACAAGTGATTCTGGAGGAAGGGTCAAAGTCATATGTCACCCTTAACACACACAAAGGTTTGTTCCAAGTCAATTGTTTACCCTTTGGGGTTTCCTCGAGTCCAGCTATTTTCCAGAGAATAATGGAGGGACTGGTGGCAGGAATTCCGAAGGTGGCTGTGTATTTAGACGATATCCTGTTGACGGGTAGGAACATTCGAGAGCATTTGGAGACGCTGAACGAGGTGCTGAGACGACTGCGAGAGGCAGGTCTGAGAGTGAAGCGGAGTAAATGTGCTTTCATGGCCAAGGAAGCAGAGTTCTTGGGTTACAAGGTGGATGCATCGGGCCTACACCCCCTGCCAACCAAGGTAAAAGCTATCAAAGAGGCACCGGCACCCACAAATGTTACAGAACTGAAAGCCTATTTAGGCTTACTCAACTATTATAATAGGTTCCTGCCAAATCTGTCAACGCTGTTAGCTCCTTTACATAAGCTCTTAAGGAAGGAGACCTTATGGTCGTGGCAAGAGGAACAGGCCAGAGCGTTTGAGCAGTCAAAGGAACTAATGCAGTCCTCAGAGGTTTTGGTGCACTACGATAGTCACAAGGACTTAATTTTGTCATGTGATGCCTCACCTTATGGGTTAGGGGCTGTGCTGGCACACCGGATGCCAGATGGACAAGAAAGACCCATTGGGTTCATGTCACGGACTTTAACACCAGCGGAGTCAAACTATTCCCAGCTAGATAAAGAGGGTTTGGCTGTAATGTTTGGAATTAAGCGGTTTCACAAATACCTCTATGGGAGGAAGTTTACTATTTGCACCGATCATAAGCCATTGTTGTCACTGTTCAACGAGATGAAAGCAGTGCCGCAGATGGTTTCTCCCCGCATTCAGAGATGGGCTGTAACATTGAGAGCTTATGAATACGAAATTGTTTATAAGCCCGGGAAACACCATAGTAATGCGGACGCGCTAAGCCGTCTGCCGCTACCGGGTCATCTCCAGGAAGAGGAAGCGGAGGACCGAGTTCTGATGATGGAGGACATCACGTTGGTGTCTGCCAGGGAACTGAGTGAATGGACACGCAAAGACCCAGTGCTAGCTAGAGTGTTTCAGTGGGTCCAGCAAGGCTGGCCAGTCAAACAAACTGATCCAGTTTTTTGGCCTTATGAGGTGAGGAAAACAGAGCTGAGTGTGCAAGCTGGATGCGTATTGTGGGGGGCACGAGTGATAATTCCGTCCCCAGGAAGATGGGCACTTTTACAGCAGTTGCATCAAGGTCATGTGGGCATCACCCGAATGAAGGCCTTAGCACGAAGTTATTTTTGGTGGCCCAAGTTGGACCACGACATTGAAGTCACTGTGAAAGAGTGTAACACCTGTCAAGAACATCGTAACTTACCTATGGGGGCACCATTACACCCATGGGAGTGGCCGAGTAGACCTTGGCAGAGACTTCATATAGATTATGCCGGGCCTTTTATGGGGGCCATGTTTTTGATAATCATGGATGCTCATTCTAAATGGATGGATGCCTATCAAGTCAAAACACCCACTTCCCTCATTACCATTGAATGCTTGAGGAAGAGTTTCAGTAGCCAAGGACTACCAGAGACTATTGTATCCGATAATGCTTCATGTTTCACGAGTGAAGAGTTCAAGGGTTTTCTGAAAAAAAATGGCATCGTACACATCACATCAGCACCATACCATGCAGCTTCAAACGGTTGTGCTGAAAGGGCTGTCCAAACTTTTAAAGCAATGATGAAAAAGTCTGGAGAAGGAAGTATGGCAGCAAAAGTATCAAGGGTGTTATTCAACTACCGTATTACCCCCCAGTCTATCACGGGTTTGTCACCTGCCGAGATGTTGTAAGGACGAAGATTAAGATCCACATTGGATCTGGTGCATCCAAACATCCGAGCTAAGGTAGAGAGGACCCAGTGGAGGCAAAAAAAATGTCATGATCGACGACGGAGAGAGAGAAGTTTTCTGGAGGGAGATGCAGTGATGACGCGGAATTTCAGTTATGGACCTAAATGGATTCCAGGGTTCATTGTCAAGAGTACAGGTCCATTATCGTACCAGGTGAGGTTGAATGGAGATTTCTTGGTGAGGAGACATGTAGACCAGATTCTGCGGAGCGAACAGAAGAAGGATTCCATGGAACTGCCAGCCCCGGAAATACTGTTAAGTTCGGAACAAGGGCTCGCAGTGGCAGGAGGATCGCCAATCGAGGGAGACCGCCGGGACGCGGAAGGAGAGGTTCCCGAGGATCCAACCGTTCCAGGGATGGACACACCGATACCTGAAGTGGTAACTGTGACACCGGAGTCACCTAAGGTGGTACCACTGCGCTGTTCTAAGCGTGTGCTGGTTAAACCTAGTTACTTGAAGGACTATCAATGTTAAAAAAAGTGCATGTATTGATTACAAGAACAACATAGTCGATTGTATGGTAACCAGTTAATAACTAGCCCATTATTTAGAAGTAAGTGACTAAATGCATTGTCGTGGACTTGCTCCCTAGTTTTGCTTATGTAGGGAATTGTGTCATAGCTTAAAAGGGGAGGAATGTAGTATTCGGGCTGGTAATAATGTTGTTGTACTGTAGGGGCACTGTGGGGAATTCAACAGGTAATGTTGGTTCTGTATTCTCTGGTAACTTGTTGGTTCCGGTGTATGGATGACTTGCAGAAGTTGTGAGCATGTAGCATGGGTGCGCACCTGGAGGCTCTTAATAAAGAAAGGCCTTACAACTCCAGAAACTGTGTGGTCTCCTTATTTCCCAGGATATAACACTGCTACTGGGGAGTGGGCTAGTTTGGCCAGATTTTGCTCTAGGATTAACAAAGGGATTTATTCTATTGAAGGCTAGGGGTGAAAACTGTGGTAACGCTTCTCAGTGTGCAACTGAGTTTCCCGCAAAGCAGCAGGGAAGCTTGAGAGAGTTTATTAACAGATCTCTAGGAGAAAATTGTCTTTCAAGGATTTTGTATCCATACAGGGCACTGCTGAACCACGTTGAGCAGTGCAAACCTATGGACAAACACAAACCTTAAATACAGGTAAAAAGAAACACTTTTAAGCTAAACTACCAAAGGGAAAGCACACAATGAGCTTTCCTCCAGTAATGTCCAACTCAGATGAGGCTCAGACTACACACTTGTGCTACAAGGGTGCAGGCAGGACCTCTACTAATGTAAGATGGACGGAATGCTGCTCAAGTGTAACAATACAGTTTAGATTCAGCAGATCTGAATTTAGTATGTGCTATATACTGGCTACTTAAAGCGACAGAACAGCTTTTTTAAAGTGCAGAAAAATACATTAAAAACAGCAAAATGAGGCAGCAAAATGATAAAATACAGTCAGCAAAGTGCAAAGGAAACTCACAAGGTACTTATTTTTTTACTTTAACAGTGGATGCTTTGGATTTCAGCAGAATTTCTCCAGATCCCCTGTAAAGGTTGCCAAATGTTGAGCAGCTATGGATAAAAGAGGGTAAACCCACACAAATGCAAGGCTTAAATACAGGTGAAATTAAACACTTTTAAGCTAAACTAACAATGTACACAATGAGCTTTCCTCCAGTAATGTCCAACTCAGATGAGGCTCAGACTACACACTTCTGCTACAAGGGTGCAGGCAGGGCCCTCCTAATGTAGGATAGCTGGAATAATGTTCAAGTGTCACAATACAATACAGATTCAGCAGATGTGACTGTAGCCTATGCTATGTACTAGCTATTTAATGCAACAGAACAGCTTTTTTAAAGTGCAGAAAAATACAGTAAAAATCAGCAAAATGAGGCAGCAAATGATAAAATACTGCCAACAAAGTGCAAAGAAAACACAAAAAGTATTTTTTTTATTTTAGTAGTGGATGCTTTGGATTTCAATGGAATCTCTCCAGACCTCTGGCAAAAGTCGCCAAACATTGAGCAGCTCCAGTTAGATGACCTGCAGTGGTACAGCCTTCTGCATAAACTGGCAGCTCTTTGAGCAGCTGTGAACAGTGGAAAGCTAACAAAAGCATTTCCTGTAAAGGATTTTAAACTAGAGAGGTTTGCTTATATACTAGGCAGGGGGAGCCATGTTTGCACATAGCTAGGCTTTTATACCAGCAGGATGAAAGACTTTTACACAATTAATCCCTCAGGCCAATCAGATAAAAACACAATAAACTTTAAACCAGCAGTTTCCCACTTCGATGGGTTGAATTCAACTCTGCTCCCACCAGAGTGCAAAAGACCCCTCCTAATGTAAAAAAAATTGGTATTGAGTGCAGTAACAAATGATTTACAGAATTCCTGCAGTATCAGGAATCCTTCTAAATAAGTTCACTAACCCTGAGAAATATTCAGCAAAATACAGAAAAAAAGTGCACAACATAAGAGAACATTTTGGCAGACTCATGAGAACTTTGACAAACTCAGAACAGCTTTTTCAGTACCAGAGGAGGTTGGGGAATATGAGAATACTGTTAAAACAACCTAAGAGCAGTACAGTAACAAACAGATGGTGTTTCTTTAAGAAGTGCAGGCCTAGAAACAGTGATAAATTCAACCAAATCAATAAATGGAGCAGAGAAGTGTTAAATAATATTGAGACACTAAGAGCAGCTGCAAAAAATACTTATATCACCTTTGTAATCCACATGAGTTTAGAATAATCCAAGTCTTGTAGTCATAGGTGTCCGAGCCAGGCACAGAGAAGCTCTGAATAAATGTGCCTCTGTGGCCATTTGAGTTATTGCACATGCCTGGCCAGATACATGCCAAAGTGGGCACTGTACTCAATGACTGGACTGATAAGAGAAGGGTAGAGGGGGACAATGACATTCCTGGACCTGGGGGCTATATCTTTACTTGTAAACTGCACAATATAGAATAACTTTCTAACCACTGTGGACACATATTGGTCAAATGTTAGGTTACTGTAAATATATGTTCTCAAATCTTGACTACAGGGTTGACTTTGAGGGGTGTATTGTCAATGTGGTAATTTCCCAGAGTGATGGCTTTCTGAAAGAATGCAATAATGCACTCTTTTGGCATATAGTTTTAGTCCATGGCTCTGGCACCAGTTATTTGTTTGGATCAAACATTTCTGCAGCATGGCTGAGCTATTTGGGGGATTCAATGACTGCTCCAAACTTGCTGTCATCCACAAATTTTGTCAACAAGACACCCTTGGTATTTGTCCTTACTTCAGAGAAGTAGATGCAAAAAACATGAGCGGTCCCAGTTTCCAAGCCTTGTGGGACTCAATTGCTGACTGGTCTTTTTGTGGAGGTAGTTTCCACTATCTTGACCTCTTGAGGTCTATTTGTAACCAGTTGGCAATCCACCGGGTAATGCGGGGGTTTATTCCCAATTGGGTAAGCTTTTCCACTATGCCTGAGTGAGGTATTGTTTGTGTCAAAAGCTTTGGCTGGATCTAGGTAGGTGGTATGCACTGCCTTTCCTTTGTCCATTGCTTTAGTGAACTTTTAAAAGAAGTCTTCTAAGCTGAGTAATCAAGACTTGGCTTTAAGAACCCAAACTGAGATGGTCCAGTGTTTGGAGGTTCCCTGTATCCTTACTGATTAATTCCATAGTGTATATTTTCATGGCCTTGCAAATGAGACTGGTCAGATTCATGGGTCAGTAATTACCTGGTTCAGAAAATGGCCCTTCCTTGTGCAGAGGTATGACCGTTGGTGTCTTCCATTCGCTTGGTACAAAGTCTGTGTGGAGGATGATGTTGAGCAGTGCTGTTAGGGGCAGGGATAAGTCATACTTCATGCTGTTTATGATGCATCCTGGGATATTGTCAGGACTCATTGATGCAATATTCCTGGCATTTGACAGCACATTCAGGACCTGGTCCTGACTGAAGACAGGAAGGTATCAGTTTCTGGAATATCTTATGAGATAAAATATGGTGAAAGAGGAGTGACGTTGGAGCTACATTTATTAGCTATTAAGTTTGCTATGTATTCAGCTTTGGTGTAGGTGGTGGTGTTGTCCACATCACTGCATAGAGCTCTTGAGGATGAGGACACAGCTAAGGAAGGCTTTATGATTGTCCTTAGCATGAGTGGCTTATCTTTGGCCCAAACTAGGCTTTGGTGGTTTTGATTAAACTCCTGAGTCACTTATTTATTTTAATGATGATGGATCTAGCCTGCTATGGGCTACTCTTTTGATATTTGGCCATGATTATTTTTCTTTTATTGTAAAACTTGTTTATGTTGTGGTTCCACCAGACAGGCTTGTTTTAGAGGTTAGCCCTCTGCTTGTCCCTGCAAGGTACAGCTGCTGCTATGCAGCAGTTGTTGATGTGCTGGTACTATTTAGTGGTGTATGTTTTTGCATACTCAGCAGAGCTTAATATAGTTGTGGGGGGTATTTGAAACTTGCTAGGAAAACCACTTTATGGTCTGACTTGATGAGTAGAGATAATACATAAGGGGCAGAGCATGAGGCGCCCATATTGGTAAAGGATAAGGACAAGAATGTGGTTTCTCCTAGTGAGTACTCTCACTAGGTGATCCAGAGTATCTGTATTAACAAAGTCCAGGAATCTCTGTGCTTGTGAACTAGTAGTGGTGCAGATTTCCAAGGCTATAGCTGGATAAAGTCACCCAGGAAAATGGCATTGGGTTAATGCTGAGGAACTCCAGTTGTTGTAATTAGGCACTCTGACTATCTTGGGTAATTGAGGAAATTCTTTAATAAGACTATAATATGGTAAGGGAGTGGTAGTGAGTTGCACGCAAAAAAGTCCTAATGCATCATGCTACTTAACCAGTCTAGATGTAAGATGTTTCCTGATAAATATCAAGACCCTCCACCTTTTTTCCCTCCTGTTTTTAATTTCTCCAACTCTTTTGGGTTTCTAATGGGCCCCATTCCTAAGTCAAAGTATGATTACAGTTCATGAAATTAGTATTGTTTCAATCTTTTTTTTTTTTGCATAAACATTTGTAATATTTTCTATTTTCACATCTGATGTACATTTTAAAGAAAATCACAACTACAAACTTTATACACTTTTTATACATTTCACAACATGAATATTTCATTACTGGAAAACATTTGCAAGTGTGTGATTATCTTTTTACATTACTGAAAAACAATAGCTAATTCAGTCACATATCTATATTTCACATCTGAAAAATACTCACACTTTCCTGAGTTCAGTACAACATCATTACAAGCAAGCTATTTGCAGTCTTGGAGTTCAGCAAGTCTTACATGATATATTTATTTATTTATTTTTTTACTCAACATTTTTTTTATTTTAATCATATAACATAGTATAAAAATGTTTACAATTTAAATAAAAATGTCTTAACTATATACAATATTTACATTCAGCCTGACAATAGCAGATTAAGATAATACCAGAACAAATATAAATAGTAAGAATATTACATTATGTATAGATTGTCAGGAAGAGTCTGGTTTCAGTTGTAAAGTTTCAGTCAAAGTCAGTACTTTTCTCCATGGGTTGTTAACTAATGACCTAGGTTGGATTCTTAATTCTTTAATTTTGATCTCCATTAATGCAGACTTCTTCAGCAGACAGAGAAATTCCTCCATGGTGTGCGCTGTGTTGGAGTTACATCTCCTAGTTATACATTTTCTAGCTATTGCTAGTATTGTCCAGAGTAAATACAATTCTGTGTTCTTCAAATGAAGATTTTTAGTTACATTTAATAAAATTACTGATCTGGTCAAGATATATGAATCTGAATATATTGCTTGTAAAAAATTATTGATCTTATTCCAATATGTTTTAATATTAGTACAATCATAAAAATACATGGTACCAATCTGCGCTGGTGAAGCTTGACATCTCCAGCATAACACGTTACTAGATGAGCTGATTTTTGAAACTTTTTCAGGAGTTAAAAAGGATTTATGTAGATATTTCCAGTTAAATATTCTCCAGTATTGCGAGTGGGATGTTAATGTAACTGAATGTAGTATATTTGACTTATATTCTGATGATAAGGTAGCCAATAAACCTTTAGTTATATATCACCAATAAGATACTTTAGGAACAGTCTTATAAGCAGTTTCAATTTTTGATGTCAGCCAGAAGTGCTCTTCGCAGCATCCGCAATGTGCCCAGTAATGACTCCTGCAATTCTTATGGCGCTACATTTATCGGTAACATATCTAAATACAATTGTAGATTCTTTTTTATAAGACCTGTTGCTCCTGCTACTGTTGGAACTGTCTGGGTATCTGTCTTCCACATTGCTCTCATTTCTGCCTGCAAATCCTGATATTTTATGATTTTGTGTGTCGCTGTATGCAAGACACTGTAGTCCCTGGGGGTAGCGATTTCCATGATCAATGCTACTCTTTTCTTTTCATGGACGACTACATCTGGTTTCCTCGCATCTGTCATTTGGCCTGTTGGTAATGGGTGATCCCATGTGATGTAAACTTCATTTTCTACAATGCTTTGTGGCTCATGTTTCCAGTGTTTTTTAGCTATTCAATATTATAATGTTTGCACAATCCCCAGTGCAACAATCTTGCCACATTATTATGCCTTTCAGTAAACAGTCCTTCTGCCATTAGTATATCACAACCAGCAACAAGATGTGTAACTGTTTCCAAATCTGTTTTACAAAACCTACATTTGTCTGTTTCTCCCACATGTTCAATGGACTTTGTAAACCAACATGTACGTAGTCCACAATCTCGGGCCGCCAGTATTAACCTTTCCTCCTTTGGTTTGAATTTGCTTCTCCTTAACCATTCCTGCATTCAGTCCTGATCAACATGAGGTTCTTCCAGGAGTTTTCTATACTTGCAAGTATATTTATGCATTTTACACATTTCTTGCCTTCTCATCTGATCCTTCACCTTATATTCTTTCTTTTGTTTTTTTGGCACATTCATTTGCTGACTGATTTTTATCTACTTCTGGTTTGATTTCCATTCCCGCTTGATGGCAATATGCTTCTGCTACACTAAGAAGAGAAGTCTTCTTAGATTTATTGTCCTCATTTCAAAACTTTCACCATGTTTGGGTCTTGTGAGGTCAACAGATATGTATGCAGTACCACGGTTGCAGATCTATATATGTAATCAATTTCAAGGAGGCCCATACCTCCTCTGGAATGGGGAATATATAATCTTGGTATGCACTGATGTTTATAAATCATTTGGTGAGCATGAAGCATCCTTCTTGTTTTCCTGTCTAATCTGTTCAACACCTTTTGGTGCCAGTCAGTCACTCCAAAACTGTATGTTATGACAGGAAGAGCAAACTGGTTTATAGCTTGAACTTTGTTACTAGATGTCAACTCTGTTTTCAGAATTAATTTAAGTCTTCTAAAATATTCCTTATTGAGTTTTATTTGCATTTGTTCATGTTTTGTTGTTTATCCTTCATCAGTTCCCAAGTATTTATACACTCCCTCTTGCTCAAGTTCTTTTATATTACATTCCTGTCCCAAACTGATGTTTTCATGGTGCTGCAACTTTCCTGCTTTAAAGGTTGCTTTTGCAGATTTATCAAGACCAAATGACATTCTTATATCATCTGAAAAAAGTTTTGACTACTTGCAGGTGTGGTTTCAGTTCCTCATCTGATAAGCTATATAGTTTTAAATCATCAACAAAGAGAAGATGAGAGGTCTTTACACTTTTTTGCTTTCTGGGAGCCAAATTATAGCCATGGCCTAAGCTGTTAAGCAGACAGTGTAATGCGTTAGGGGCAAGGTTAAAGAGCAACAGTGACAGAGTCACCCTGGAATATCTCCCTTTGGATGTGTATCCCTGGAATAATAATTTGTTCTTTACCATGGTTTAACTGCAAAGTGGTTTTCTACTGTTTCATGGTTGCTGAGATGTAGTTTACCAGTGTAGGATGCATCTTATACATTTTTAAGCATTCTTTTATCCATGAATGTGGGATACTGTCAAGTACTTTTTTGTAGTCTATCCATGCCATACTTAGATTCTTTCCCTTTTACAGCTCTCCACAATGACTTTATTTAACAACAAATGATCCTTTGTTCCATATGACTTTCTTTTATTACCCTTTTGTTCTATTGCCATAATTGAGTTTTCTTCTAAATGACTATAAACTCTGTCTGCATCAATTCCAGTATATAGTTCTATATCCATCTTGTCACCCATATCCAAAGTTCTCAAGAATGGTATCCATCAGCAGGTAATGCAATACCTATTGCAAAACAATATTTTAACACAGACGATCTTTGGCTAATGAAGTTTTCTGATGACTGCAAACTGGGAACCATAATCAAAACTCCAAAAGATGTGGATATCCTACAAAAGGGCCTCACTGAGACAGATGCCTGGTGTCAAAGCCATGGCCTCAAGCTCAGTGCCAAAAAGTGCATTGTCATCCCTTTTGGTAAAAACTCTGTACCATGGGTACATAGGTGGTAGTCTACTTAACACCAAAAGTGTGATAAGAGACCCTGGGACACAGGTGGACAGTAGTCTCTCCTTTGATAATCACATTGCCACAGTAATCAGGAAATCCTTCTACGTGGCACACCTCATCACAAAAGGTTTCTCATCTTGAAAAAAAGAGGTCATTGTTCCCCTCTACTCATCACTCATTAGACCCATTATAGAGTACAACGACCCTTTTGGTATGTACCTCACAAGACATCTACAACAACTGGAAAGGCCGCAGAAATACCTCACAAAGAGGATTACCGGTCTCAAACAGATGCCCTATGCAGACCGTCTCAAAAAACTGCAGCTTTACTCCGTCACATATCGCCTACTCAGAGGTGACCTCTGCCTAGCACACAAAGCTATGCCAAACCCAGAGCTTTTGGACATGCTCCACTTAAAGAAATCCCAATCCCTCCAAGCTACATGCTTTAGGGACCTAAACCTTGTCACCACAATAAACAGAACATGCAGGATGGATTCAAAAAAAATCTTGATGATTGGATGGGAGATAGGAAATTCACCCTGGGGATCACTTCTGTGCCTCTGCTCGACAGTGGCACAGGAAAATAATTTTTTTGGGTGGCGAAAGCCAGGGTACCTTTTGGCTAGGCTTATATAGGCCCTAGGGCCAATAGCCTAGTACCTACCTATGAACCTATGAACCAAAACCCAACATGGCTTCTGACCATGCCACAGCACAGCTACAGCTCTATTATCCTTTACAGGCACCGTGAACATGGCCAGAGATGCAGGTTGCTATACTGCCTCAGTATTCCTTGATCTCTCCAAGGCCTTTGACACAGTGTCTCACCCTTACTATTGAACACACTGTCTAACTTAGACTTCTCATATAACACAGTAAAATGGTTTCAGAGCTACTTCAAGGATCATAAGCAGTGAAATGGTCCAATGAACTCTCACCCTTTCTCCACAACCCTACTGGAGTCCCTCAAGGCTCCATCCTTGGACCCCTACTCTTCAACATTTTCACAAACAACCTTCACACTGCCTCTCACCCTGAAACCCTCATTCAATACATTGATGATTCCACCATAATCTGTACTGTGCAATCACTACTAGAACTATTTTCAAAAACTCAGCAGTCCTTTACTGCTGTTGAATCCTGGCTAAGAAATGCGCAACTCTTTCTTAATCCAAAAAAGACTAAACTAGTACTCTTTCGCCCCCAAAACACCTCCCCTGTCACTGATCATTTCAACAACCTTGCATCTGACAACACTGTCATAGAAATAGTGCAGGAAAACAAACTTCTAGGCGTTATCATTGACAATAAGCTTTCATTTGACCCCCATATACAGCAAAAGGTAAAGAAAATGTATCCAAAAATGGGACTCTTGTATAGAAACAAACATGTCTTTACTGCAGCAACCAAAACTAACCTTGCAAAAACATTTTTACTTCCCCCCTTCTTTACGGTGCTCCTATCCTAACTAACTTACAAACAGCTACCCTAAGCAAGATGGAACAGTGCTACAACAAAATTAAAAAGTTTTCCATGAACTCTAAATATCACACACGCCACTGTAAACCGCTACTAGAACTAAACTAGCTTGAGCTCCCCAACCAAATTGCCTTTATTCAGCTATCCACCTTGCACAACCTTATTTTCAAGCCTGCTGCCTGCCCTGCACTAGCCAGTCTAGTCACACCTTACACACCAAATCAATCCCTACGATCAGAAGACAAAAATCTCTTAGCTATCTCAAAGCCCACAAGAAAACCAGGTCACTCTCTGTATTCATACTCTGTCTCTATACTTTGGAATTCACTATCTCTAGCTACCAGGTCTATGCCTGGCCTAACACATTTCAAAGCCTCTTTAAAAAAAATCTCAAAAATACATGGCTCTGCTCCTGCATAAGGCCTGCCTAATGCTCAGTTCTTCCTCTTCTTCCACACTAGCCTCATCCTCCTCATCTGTCACATTTCACTCCCTCATAGTCTGCAAGATCCTAACGTTCTCATAACTCCTTCTCTGTTTCTACACCATAATCTTAAACTACTGCTCAGACTGTAATACCTTTATTCTTCTTAACTCTCTTGCTATCCATTCTGCATCACCAACTTTCTGGCTATTTTCCTAACTGAAATCAACATTCTATTTTTTCATGTACTATAACAGGCAATGTCATACATTGCACTGCCTACATACATACTATTTTTGGACACTATCTACTCATAGGGTCTGTATCTGGTGAGAGTGACTATTATTGTCTATAATGCTTTAACTCTGTAGAATTGCCTAGATGTGTAGTATATATTGTAATATCTTGTAGCATAGCTTATGTTCTTCCAACTTATTTTTATAGTATTTCTAATGTCATTGGATATTGGATTACACTGTATTTGTATTGTATTGTATGTGGAGGTTTTCTCTCCAGGCCTGCGATGAAAACAGGTTCTGTAGACCCAGTCAGACCACCCAGGTAAACAAATGTCAAATAAATAAATAATAGTTTATATGTCGTCGGAAGACAAGTTACTGATTTATAGTTTTTAGGGTAGCTTACAGGTTCACTCGAGTAGGAACATTGTTTTTCCTTTTAGCCAGGCTGGTGTCTGTTTGGGGTGCACATATAAATAGTTCTTACTCATGGCTAAATCTTCATGCAGAGATGTTAATACTTTTAGCCCAAAATTAGGTACTGCATTTGGGCCTGGGGTTTTCCAGTTAGAGGCTTTTCTTAACTTTGTTTCACTCTCTCTGGCCATTACTTAATCTCATCTCATATCCTGTACATTTGAACTTCTAATTTTTTCTTTTACGTCTCACATCCGTTTAGCATCTTTGATATGTTCCACAGGATCTTCATAAATATTTCTCCAAAATATATCTATTCTTTCCTGGTGGTCTTTCAATTCCTTTCACCTTGTTTCCCAGTTCTCTACAAAACTTTTTTGTGTCATCAAATTGCTTATTTTGTACTTTTCCTTTATATTTATATGTGTATCTTCTAAGTTTTGCTGCCTGTGCTGATATTTTTAGTCTATTATTTGCGATAGTGCATGATAAAGCCTGATCCGTTATAATACTGTGCATTGCTTTTATCACATCTAGCTTTCTGAGTATTTTTGTTGATGTGTTCCCTCTTCTATACTCTTCTAACAGTGACACTTCTTAATTGCTTTCTAGTTTTCTCTATTTGATGCTTTCATGATGGCATTTGATTTCTTGTCCTTTCCCTTACTACCCTGTGTATTTGTGGTAGGACTTTATCCTTCCCTCCTACAGGTTCTATATTAGAACCATGAAAAGTCAGTTCAGCAAACGACTTTTACATAGAAAATGCCATTCGTCTAATTCACTCTTGTGGGGGGCTGAGCCCCCCCGCTAATTATATATATACCAACTCCAAGATTGCACTACAGTGAGGAAAGGACAAATTTTTCGAGCTTCACTGTATTGCGATCTCACTACAACAGTTCGTTGAACAGCATTTTCGATGTAAAATGACATTCGCTGAACTGAGTTTTCGTGGTTCTAATATAGACCCCTTCTACATAGTAGCTGTTCTAAATGTGTGTAAGGCATTATAGCCCTGCAGAGCCAGAGTACTTTTCTGGAATTTAAACCATGCCTTGGTCACTACAAAGACATCTAAATCCTCCAAGGTGAGGAGGGCCAGTAGGCAGTAGAGTTTTTTGTTTAGGCAGTGAGCATTTATTAGTAACACCTTCATATTATCCTTTGCTCATAGTTATATTGGTAGGTATATATGGTTGCCATTGCCTAAAAAGGCAGTATGGGGTGTAAAATGTCTTAGCCAGTATTTGTAATCAGATACAGACCATCCCAGGCAAAGTAGCGCGGTCTGTTGATCCTGTCCTCCCAGTCTGACAAAAGGTGTACTCCCTTTGAATGACATGAAAATCTAATCCATTTATTGAAGTTGATTATTTTTTTGTTTATATCGCAGCATCAGCCTTGGAGACAGTAGATTGATGCTCAATGCTAGGCTTATACCTACTGAAGCACATAGTCAGAAAGCTCCATCATGTCTATCTCCATGTAGTCCAGGGAAGTATATGTCAAGTTGTTAACATCCACGTGTACTATGACATGCTGGTACTTGCTGTTCAAGGACATGAGTGCATGCATGATATGATGAATCCTAGCACCAGACAAGCAACTGACTGTGACTATTTCCTTGTTCAGCCTGATAAGAAGTATATCTGTATGGCTTACAAGTGAGTCTGCTACGACTAGAATATTTGTTTGGGTGGATGTTTGCCTTATGGGCTTAGAATCGAAGACTGTGGGACTCCTAGTGCTATATGAGGTGGTAGGTTTTTCAGGCAGAGATTGTTACTGAGGGTGTTTAATGTCTGTGTTACGTTTGGAGGTCTTTGTTGTTTAGGAAAGATGGTCTTTGACTTAAGAAACCCAGCATATAATGAATTATGTGTTGTATGGACACTGCTAACAAACCTGATTTTTTGGTTGTCTGTGTGTGAGATTTTGGTTTCCAAGAACATTAGAATTTTCTTGGGTGGCGAAAGCAAGGGTACCTTTTTGGCTAGGCTTATATGGGCCCTAGGGCCAATAGCCTAGTACCTACCTATGAACCTATGAACCTATATAACTACATTTCTAACACACAGCATTATGCTGTTTAAGTGATAGGGGATTGTCGGACAGCATGAGATAATTCTTACATTGTCTCATGATACCCATTTCAATCAGGCGGCTACAGACATTGTGATGAAGTGCTGGTTCATGGATCCAACAGGAGTGATGGTTGGGGGTGGGGCTGTCTATACTGTTGGGGAGGTAGCCGGATTGTAGGGTATCAGATGACAGTATCAACTGGGTTTGCCAGTTTAGGAAAACAGTAAAATTTAGTTTTCATAGACAAGGTGTGGTTTACTATGACTATGAGTATCTTAATTGTGCTTAGCACAGATTATGGTAGTCACAAAATTAGAACACTGAGTCCCATTTGCTTTACCAAGGCTTCTTTTAGAGAAAAATATATTGTACATATAACCAACTGTAGAGCAAGTCCAATGATGGTGGTTAATGAGCATAGCCAGCACAACTTGTTTCCTTCTATTTTTGTCAAAATACATTGTTTGGAATTACCAGAGGGCTCTACAATCAGTGCAGGTCTTTTCTCAGTTTTCAGGGGTTATCACACTGTTCAGAGTATTGATTCAAACACTCTGGATGAGCTCAACTCAAGTTATACAATATGAGCTAAGGGAGAAAACCAATTGGAATGGCTCTAAACTTAAAACTAGTGGAGCTCTGAAAATAGATCATGCAGCCAAACATAGTTCTTTCATCACTGTGAATGTAAACTACAAGTCCTGGGTCACAGGTGGGCTATAATTACAGCCAACTGTAAAACAATGGCAGAAAAGCTACTAGTTATGTATTCAGAGGAGGAAACAGCAGGAAGGAAACTGAGGCTATGAAGCAAGGTGCCTGGGGAGAACACTAACAAATCATCTCCCATACAAGCAGGGATAGCAGCAGATAAACAGGCAGAGGACACTTTTAAGTGCAATTTATATCAAGCAATGTTTAACAGAATTAATAAAAACAGGATACGAGCAGCTAAAGGCAGCACAGAACCTGCAGTAAATCACAATAATCACACCATTGTAAATTAGGCTACAAATCTATGGCACCACACCAGGTGGAGAATCACCAGTTCTGCATTTCTGGGCAAAAATGCAGCAGTAGATGTTTGTACTAGCATATATACCATAGTAAATTACAATACTTTCATTTACTGTAACTTAGACTACAAATCTATAGCACCAGACCAGATGGAAACAGCCAGTGGGTGCATTTTCAGGAAGCAATAGAGTTGTAGTTGTTTGTATGAGCACAGATCCTGTATTTAAATCACAATGCTCTCACTTATTGCAGCATAGCTGCAACATAGCTGCAAAATCTATATCCTGTATTTTACTTTTATTGGCACTTCATATTCCTACATATCCACACTGACCTTCTCCTCTTACTTTATTTCTACCTCTTCCTCAAACCTTTGTCCACAGCAGTTCTTCATCCCTGATCCAGTCCCATAGCTTGTTAGCCCCCCATTTTGTCTCTGTTCCCCTAATTAAATCTTTACTCTCTCCCCAAGTTCAATGTAATCCACAACCAGAAAGCTAGCATCATCAGTTATGGCTTATTAACCTTGTCTCTCCACTCTAAACCATATAATGGTGCGGGTGTGGTCACTTTTGGCTAATAGTGCTTTCACTTGGATATCATTAATCCCCTCAACATTGGTTACAGCCACATCCAGACATCTGTCCTTTCTGGTAGAGTTCCACACTAACTTGATGAGCACCACTTGGCCTTTTCTTAGAGCTTTGTCACCTCTCAGTCCATCTCTACCATGCAGATTCAGATGCTTTATGAGTATATCCCCCTTCCCCCCTACCCTAGTCTACCATCGTTCTCCCTTGACATGTCTGGAGGTCAGTACATTATACTGATTCTCCAGCAGTCCTCTCGTCATTATTTACATCAGTCATCTGGGTGCTTACCTGAGGTTCTAATCCTTACCCTTCCCTTTGCATTTGATGCCTTTCCTTACTTAGTCTGCTATGCCCCCTACATCTATTCCTTTTCGGTCATTTATAACAAATGTATAGCCAGAAATCTCCCTGTAGCAACCCTCTTGTCACTAACCCACACACCCATGATGCAATATCCACCCTTCCTTCATGTATCCCTGCTTGGAGCTCCCCCATTTTCCCTCCTAGACTCCTTGCATAGTAATGCTGTCATATATTCATCAATCTTTTTGTCACTTTGCCATAGTGCATGTTCATTTTGTGCATTTGCATGTTGCCAGAACGCCTAGTTATCTTGCCTGCTTCAGTAATACCCTCTCCTGATTCACCATAGTTTAAAGGTGCACTTGCGGATACTTACCGAATACTATTGCATATTCTGGGCTTAGATGGTGTTTGTCTCTGACACAGAGCTAGTCTATTCTTCAGACCTCCCTGTCCTGGTTGTCCATAGCCTCACCCTGTCAATACACTCACTAATCATTCTCTTCCTCACTGTTCTTACTGCTGGCATTGGTAACTCATCTACCAAAACTGCCTCCAGCCTCTGTGCTGGCATCTCTGCCACATCCATGGCACTGTTTGTCAGCTTTGTTCTTTCCTTTAAATAGGTCATTGGTGCCTGTGCATGCCCCAGTATCTGTTTATACTCTCCCCTTGGTGGCTGTGTTACTTGTGATGTAACTCTGTCTTGCAATAATGCTGTTTTACTTATAAATGCATCTCCTGACAACAGACTTGTGCATACCCAAATGACATGGCCAGTACTTCTGTCCTTGTACTGCCTGTAGATGTGCTGTATAGTCATGGGGACTTCCAGCACCAACCAGAACTGCAGGACTGTGGTAATGCCTGATCACAGAATGATCTATATGATCATCAGTAGGATAATTGGATAGAAACAGTTTGAAAAGGAGGCTTCTTAACCATAATGAATCTCAGATGATGGAGTCAAGCCACAGAACTAGCAGTCATATAATCAAATGGAGCTTTCTGACAATTTCCCAGATTAGACATAAAACACTGGACAAGAAATATGTCAAACAGAGCACACTTATCTACAGAGTTCCTATTGTCATACGCCCAGTCTAACCAATTTCCTTTTGGAGTTCCAGACAGTTTGTACTACCTTGAGTAGACATGAGATACGAATCCCAGTGTGGTATCAAGATCAGTGATAATTCTAGAGATAGATAAACAGCCCAGTGACTGTATTTTGAAAATTGCTGCTAGAGGCTTTAAAGTATTTATTAATGCTGGCGTACATTCTTCTTATTATCATAATTCATAATCAGTTTAGTACCAATTGTATGTTTTAAAGGACAGTATATAAAATGCTTTTAAAGCTGTTTTCTATGCTAAATATTCCCCAAGATGCTTGCATTAACCACAAGTACAAAATGTGCTTTTTTAGATGTGCATGCCTGCTAAAATCAAGCTATTTGTGCATTAAATGTACCTGCTAACTATTTTTAATGTTATGCAGAATGTAACATTTCTTTCCTGACAGAATATAATTCTCTTTCAAATAATAAAGATGAGATGATGAGAGATATCACCAGATGATCTTTGAAATCAGTGTGTGACTGATCAAGCCCATCTAGCTTGAAAGGGAAAATATCTACCCATAGTGCATATGGAGTTATAGCGAACGAATATGAGAAATATGTGTGTGTGTGTGTGTGTGTGTGTGTGTGTGTGTGTGTGTGTGTGTGTGTGTGTGTGTGTCCCCTTTCTATTATAGTTCGGTCCTACTTCAGGAGTTAGTGGGCCTGTCGAGTTTGACTGGAGCTGCCTTGTACCACAGCTTCACCTGTATAGCAGTTCTGGTACCCAGAGCTGCCATACGGGTGAAGCTGCATGACCATGAGCTTATCCTGTATAGTAGCTCCACCTTTTTGTGCAACTTGCTACTGCAGGAAATCTGGCTTCTCAACAGGTTGCAGTACTAAGTCCCTCATACAGGTAGAACTGTTGTTTCATGGAAATGGCCCATTGTCCTCAGTGGGCTATGCCACTGCTTCAGGGTCATAAAGTGGTGGCCTCTGAAGTTTTTCAGGATTGTAAGCCTATTAGAATCAGATGTAGGACTCTGCCATTGCCCATTAATATTGCAGAATGAGGACTGGTGGAGCCCTAGGGTTTGGATTGGGTATGGGATAAATGCTCAGCATGGCATGTTACTCCATTCCAAATTCCTTTTGGAATCTTCAACTTCAGCTTTAAGTTTAAGTGCCTTATCCCAGACAATTTACAATAAATAAAACAGAAATATTAAACCAATAAATAGAAATAAATAGCAATTCAAATAACAATAAAATACATCAAATTCTTATGAAAAACATATCAACTGATCAACCATATAGAAAATTGTACAAATGTTTCTTTAGACCCCAATTAAATAAAGAGTAGGACAATCTTGGAGTAGGCTTACCACCTGTCCCACTTTGCGAGGGACAGTCCCTCTTTGGGCAGTTGTGTCCTGCAAAAAAATTGAAAAAATCCCAATTGTCCTGAGATTTTAGGAAAAAATATTTCCTATATTTTATGTAATAGTTGCATAAAACAGTTATTCTGTATCTGAGACACCTAAATGTTATAAGAATCAGAATAAGCAAGTAAAATGCTACAAGAATAAGCTTTTATTTAGGAAAAAAAGTGAAGTTCTGTCATTTGTACTGGCTGTGGGTATGTTTTGCCCTGCAAAATCTGATGTTTGTACCAAAAATGTCCCACTTTGGGCATTTGAAAAGGTGGCAACCCTATCTTGGAGACAGCTAAGGAACAAGTTCCCACAGAAGAAGATCTTGGTGGATAAATGACTGGCAACTAGAAGAATCCAAATTGTAGGATGGGATAGATAAACAATCATGTGTACCAGAGAGCAGAATCCTGCAAGGCCTGTACCTGTATAAAAGGTCATGTAGATAGGGTGGTTCCAGGCTGTGAAGGGAGAAGTATACCGGCACAAGGGATCTTGTATATAATGCCCTGTTTAATTGGCAACCATTGCAAATTCCACAAAACTGGTGTAATGTGATGGTACCTAAAGACCTGGGTCAGTAAAAGAACTGCTGTATTTTGGATTAGTTGTAGGTGGGCAAATTCTGATTCTGGCAGCTCCATGTATAAGGCACTGCAATAATCAAGAATGGAGAACACCAGTGCATACACCACAGTGGGAAGGTCACAAGTTGGAATAAAGTGCTTAATCAAGGTGATATTGTGCAGATGGAAACACTATGACTTGACCATAGCAGGAATCTGGTCCTTTAGCAGTCCTTTAGCATTAGTCTGTCATCAAAGACTATATAAGATCCTGCTCATTGGACACAAATAAAAGTTTGTCACCATAGTAACAAACAACTTGGGACAGTTATTATCATGTACTATCATGGACACGGTTTTAGAGGTATTGAGCTTAAGTCTGTTACTCAACAACCAACTGTGGATGAGTTTCAGGTACTAGCTAGATGATAGAGGGCAGTCACAGTCACCTGAGGGGATAAGAGGCAGACTTGTCCCCTAGTGGGTCCCTGTGGGACCCCATAATCAAAGGGGAGTGAGGAAGAAGAGTTTGTCACTTGCACCACCTTCTGGATGCATCTAGAAAGGTAGGAGGTACACTATTTCAGAACAACACTAGAGATACCACACTAGTGTTCCCAATGGTCCAAGTAATATGGTATGATCCACTAAATCAAAACCCAATGAAAGATTAGGAAGAACCAAAACTGAGTAATGACTGTGATCTCGTGCTACTAGGAGCTCATTAAGAACTCTAATGAGAGTCCTCTCAGTGCTGTGCCTTGTTCTAAATCCAGACTGAAATAGATCACGCAAACACCATGGCTGCTCAAATAAGACTCCTACTGTTGGTAGAAACCTTTCTCATAAACCTTACCAATAAATGGAAAGGTCAAGATTGATTGATAGTTGTCAAGGCTGCCAGAGTCTATGCTAGTCTTTTTATGGATGGAGTGACTTAAGGCTCCTTTAGGTGAGATGAAAATGCCTCCTTCCACAGAGAGGTGAAGACATTCTTGTAGAGAAAAGGACTGATTCCTTATAAGCAAGCCATCACAAACTCAGCATGGTATGGGTCCAAATGATATGTGATAGTATGCAAGCTGGAGATCAGAGCATACAGGTCATCATTAGCAATGAGAAACTCTTTGCAATAAGATTGTGTGGTTGACTTATGATTGTCAGCTGCAAGTTCAATTGGATTAAGGCAGTGATGACCCAATGAGGGGACTCTTGATGGCAAAGGATTGTACAGCAGTCTGGGCCAATAGACTGCAATCTCTATGTAACATGTCATTAATTTCTTTGAAAAAGTCACTGAAGCAGTGAATAGTGGTTATGAAGTGCATACAGCATAACTAGACCTGGTCAAGGCCTTTGACACTATTCCCCTGCAAGCATTATTGATAGACTTGCATATCTGAATACAAATCCTTATCTTGTGCAATGGATAGCTAACTGATTGTCTGAGAGATTCCATATGGTTAGAATAGCAGGTGCCACTTCTGAAAGCAAAACAGTTACCAGTGGTATACCACAGGGCTCAGTTTTGAGCCTTCTTCCATTTTGCATGTATTTCTCAGACATTCAGGCCAGCACTTCTGGGCTATGGTTAAATAATTTTGCAGATGACTTTTAATTGGGTGCTGTTATTTAATCTTCAGCTGACTCACAATTACCCCAACAAAGCTTAGACCATGTTAACAAATGGTGCAAGGACAATGTTTTCAAATTAAATGCAATTAAATGGCTGCTCAATGCCAGAAGTCTAAACCTCAAGATGCACGCACTTGAGACTCTCCTCAGTATGGAGAATATCGATATCTGTGCAGTAACAGAAACCTGGTTCAAGGCTCCCGAGAGCACCCCAGCACTAACAGGTTATACTTCATACCATGCTTTCCGGCCCCAAAACATGGACCGAATCGCAAAAGGAGGGGGAGTATCCATATTTATCAAAGATACCCACACCTCCAGGTTAGTGGCACTGCACGAAGCATCGGAGACCATCCATGTGCAACTAACAGTGGGCAAAACTGCCTTTCAGTTTGTAGCCTGCTACAGACCACCCTCCCAAACACAGGAACCTCACTCGGCTTTCCTGAGAACTCTGGAGAATATGAAGGTCTCTCCAAACACTATTATATTGGGTGACTTCAACTACCCAAACATCAATTGGGAAAACTACTCAAGCCCAAACACCCTTGCCCAACGGTTCCTAGAATTTATAAACTCAAATGCTATGGAACAACTGGTCACCACTCCCACAAGAGGAGAAAACATATTGGATCTGGTCACCACCAACATGGGGTCTCTATGTTCCACACCAGAGGTATACCCCTCATTGGTAAGATCAGACCTTAAACAAATCTCACTGGACATCCATATTCCATCCCCACCCCTAGCCAAGGAAACCACGGTGAAGAACTTCTCAAAAGCAAACTTCGCACTTCTCAAAACTGAGGTGGAATCCTTCAAAGCCCCTGGGCCAGTGGAAAATACGGCCCAAAATGCAGAATCCTTTACTAAAGCATTCTATGGACACCTACAGGAATGCATGGAGCATGCTATCCCAAATAAAACCAAGACTCACTCCTCCAAAGGCAGGAGACCTGTCTGGTGGACCCTGGCCATAAATAAGCTATACAACAGAAGGAGAAAGCTACTACATGACAGAGCAAAATCCCAAAAAGGGAAGGCGTCACTGATCAGTACTAGCAAGAAACTACGATTCCTCATAAAATCATCTAAGGCCAGCTTCGAAAGAAAAATTGCACAAGACACTAAAGTTAATCAGAAGGCCTTCTTTAGTTATGTCAGAAACCTGGAGGCAACTCCCAGATATGCTCTGAGTTAGTGCAAAATGACAAAAAATACACTGAACCCACAGACATTGCCAACATCCTGGCAGAAAGGTTCAGTGCAAACTTCTCCCCCCCTTCCTCCCCAAAAGAGAAAATGTCTATCCCAACAGAGTGTAGCCTTCCTGATATCACACATGCACAGGTGAGAGCTGCCCTCTCCAAAGCAAAAAAAACAGCATCAATGGGACCAGACGGTGTCCCGGGCTGCGTCTTACACGAGCTCCAAGAAGAACTAAACCCTCATATAAAGTCACTGTTCAATCTCAGCCTTACTACGGGATATGTACCCAAGGAATGGCGTACAGCAACAGTGGTCCCACTCCACAAAGGTGGTGCCACAACAGACCCCGAAAACTATTGCCCTATAAGCCTGACTAGCCTGGTCTGCAAAGCTATGGAGCGTATCATCATGGAAATCATAAACAAAGACATTGGGAACCTCCAGGCACTGGATCCTACCCAATTCAGCTTCTTAAGGACAGATCTTGCCTCTTGAACCTGGTTGACTTCTTTGAAACAGTTACCAAAGCCATAGATGAAGGGAAGGTAGTCCACACAGCCTACCTGGACCTCGCAAAAGCCTTCGACACAATACCCCACTCGGGCATCATAAATAAGCTCACCAGCTTAAATATCAACCCCTATGTCACAAGATGGGTTGCAAACTGGCTCAGGGATAGAACCCACATGGTCAGAATAGCAGGTGCCATGTCAGACTCTAAACCAGTTACAAGTGGTGTTCTACAAGGCTCAGTCCTGGGACCTCTCTTGTTCGGTAAATATTTCTCCAAGGTACAGGCTAACATGGGTGGACTATGGCTGACCAAGTTCGCAGATGACTGCAAACTGGGTGCCATAATCGACTCTCCGGCTGACACAAGCATCCTCCAAAAGGGCCTCACAGAGATGGATAACTGGTGCCAGAGCCATGGCCTAAAGCTAAATGCCAAAAAGTGCATAGTCATCCCCTTTGGGAAAAACAAAGTTCCCACAAATTACCACATAGGTGGTAATCCATTAAGTATGGAAGAAGTAATTAGGGACTTGGGGACCCAAGTAGATAGCAATCTCTCCTTTGACAATCATGTTGCCAAAGTGCTTAGAAAGACCTTCTATATAGCCCACCTTATCACGAAAGGGTTCACATCTAGATCAAGAGAGGTCATTGTGCCCCTCTACTCATCACTTATCAGGCCCATAATTGAGTACAATGCCTCATTTGGGATGTACCTTACTCGACACCTACAGCAACTGGAAAGACCCCAAAAGTATCTCACCAAGAGGATCAAGGGGCTCAAACAGATGCCCTATGCAGTTCGGCTAAAGAAACTCCAGCTCTACTCAGTTGCATACCGCCTACTCAGAGGTGATCTGTGTCTGACGTATTAAGCCATGTCCAACCCAGAATTAATGGACATGCTTCACCTCAGGAAATCCAAATCCCTTAGCGCTACATGCTCCAGGGACTTGAACCTCAGCACAGAAATAAATAGGACATGCTGGAGGGACAGATTCATATCCCAGAGGCTTCCCTCACTCTGGAACAAAATCTCAATAAATGTTAGGCAGAGCCCCTCACTGACCCTCTTCAAGAGAAATCTTGACGAGTGGATGGGAGATCGTAAGTTTACCCCTGGGATCTCTTCTGTGTCCCTGCTTGACAGAGGTACAGTAAACTAACCTTAAAAGGGCTACCTTCTGTGACCTACTATACAGAGGCACAGTCAACTAATCTAAAAGGGTGGCGAAAGCCAAACACACTCTGGCTAGGCTTATAAATGCCCTAGGGCAGATAGCCTAGTACCAACCTATGAACCTATGAACCTAAAAATGTAGCATAGTTTATTGTGGCAAACAAATCAGTTTCACTTATAGTAGATACACCCCTCCAATCAGACAGTGTTGTAAGGGATCTGGGTACTCTTTTTGATAATTCCTTAACATTTTAACCATCATGTCTCGATAGTAGTTCGGAAAGCCTTTTACCTGGCCAATCTAATTTCCAAAGGCATCTCCAGTTGATCCAAAGAACTCTTATTTTCCCTTCACTCATATCTTATCAGACCCATTATTGAATATAATGCACCATTTGGCATGTATTTATCTAAACATATCACACAACTTGAGAGACCTCAGAGCTTTATAACTAAAAAGATCAGTAGCCTCAAAATTCTTAGTTATCATGAGAGACTGGAAGCCCTTTCTCTGTAGTCAGTCTCTTACAGACTACTTGTGTAGATCTATGTCCAGCCTCTCGAGCCATGAAAGATCCAACCTTATTTGATCTCCTATTCCTTCACAGAACGAACGGTACATCATATAGTTAAAGGAACTAAACCTTCATCAGGAGATAAATAAGACATACCAGTGTGATAGACTCATATCCCAACATATCCCTCACCTGTGGAACAACTTCCACTACATGTCTAAGAGTAGCACCCTTGTTACCTTCATGGTAAATCTAGATAATTTGATGGGTAGCCTCGGATTCTCTCCCGGTGTATTTTGTCTTGCCCAACTTCTGGCTAGAGGGACATTTTCAATAGATTTTTTTGGCTAGGGTTGAAATGATCTACAGACTGATTGCCTAGTGCTTACCTATGCACAGATAGTAATACTGTTTGAAAAAAATCAAAATTAAGGAAGATTATTTATCACTAATACTGATTTCAAGACTGTTAATACTTTTCTGGTAAACATCTTGTGAAGTTCAAAAAGCATAGGATAAATGACACTGTGAGCGAAACATCTTCCTACAGTCCTGTAACCACAACAGCTGCATAGTCTTTGTGCCTTGCATGCCTCATTCCATAACCTTAATCAACTGTTTCACAGTATGCAGTGAGTCTTGTCCTGCTGCTTTAATGCCATATTCTTTCTTAGCTCCTTCTTGTATATTCTGAATTTTCTTAATTCCTATTGGGCAGAATTAGCAGTATAACAATATGTTGGTGTAGTATAATCTGCTTGGATATTGTGAAATAGCCAGCATGTCCTGAGAATGAGCTGAGAAAGTTCTTAAGAGCAGAGACAATGTGGATGTTATGGCTACAACAGTGGTAAAGGAATTTCTACTTATGGTCAATTCACCTACTTGAACTATTTAGATTTTTGCTCTCATGCACTATTTATACATTTGGACTTATCAAAAATGAGTACTCTAGATGCAACATGTTTGCCACCCCATTGCAGGCTGCTGTACCTCATTTTGTTCAACAAACTAGGTCCCACTCTTTCTTGGTGACTTATTGCCTTTGGAAGCTCATTCCCCAAAACCATTATCCTCAGTAAAAATGGTATTTTTTTGCCAGCTTTGACTATGTCCCCTAATAGTTTGCTGTGTCTCCAACCCCTAACATGAGGGAAATGCAGTCAATTAAGGCTATGAGCAGTTAATAAGCTGCTTCCAGTTCAGAGTTTGATTCTGTAAACCTCCATTTGCCTACCATGTGATCCTGAGCAAATAAGCTGTTTCTAGACTGAGTCTGAAGAAGGTCCATGTGGATCAAATTATTACCCTGGCTAACAAACAAACAAAGAAATAAATAAACATTGTACAGTTGTCATTTTTTTCAGCAGGGTTTTTTAATGCTGATGTGTACTCCCCACCGATGATCTGCCATTTTTGACTTTAATACTAAACTGTTTACTAAAGGCTAGCCCTTGATCTCCACCTGTAGATGATCTTGTGATAACGGGAAACTCAGGGACTCCCAAGGAAACACAAGTTTCTTTGATTGTTTGATTCCATGTCTTTAGTCAGATGTCCAGAACCTTGGTTGAATTAAAGTAATGGCTCAGAATAGTTGATGCAGACCTCAGGAAAAGTCTAATGTTGCATCACAAAATAAGTAATATGTACATTGTGTTACTGTTTGAATTTACTGAGATGGCTCTAACATGATGGCTGTGTGCTGTGCATAGCACAGAGCTGGACTAGATGGCCTAACATTGCATCTGTCAGTGTGTACCTGACTAAGGTTTCCCTGTGTGTCACGTGTTAGTCAATTCTAGGTCTATCTTTTGACAAAAAATCCAGTATAAAAACAGCAGGTAAAATAGCAGTTAAAACGGCAAATACATTCCAAATCAATGTAAGCACTTTTGGGTTATTACCCTTCTTCAGACAATACATTACTGATAAAGACAAATATTTAAAATCCTTGACAACCAATCACTATTCAATACTGAACCCGCCTTTTTTAAGGGCGGGCTTAATAGGAATGACATCACTGAGGCCAGGAAACCTATGGGCTGTCAATTCTATGATCCACCTAGTTTCCTCAATTTCAGTTTTATTTACTATATCGCCCCCTCTGTTCCCTTTCTTTATAGCCCTAATAACCATACATTTAAAATGATGTCCTGCAAATGCTGAAATATGTCTAAAAAGAGCATTATGTTCATTTTCAACCTTATGGCTGACAAGTGATTCAATATCCTTGTTTTTAGCATACAATTTGTTTTTCCTATATGATAACAGTTACAGGATTGGCAGGTAGCTAGATAGATAACATTCATAGATCTACAATTAGCATTTACTTCAAAATGACAATTTCTTCCTGTGCTAGGGTGAATAAAATCAGTGTGTGAATTTATATAGCAGCATGCCTTGCAGGAACCACAAGGTCTAGTCCCTTTCCTTTCCACTATATGTCTATGAACACCATTATCCTCATGACCCAGCAGATCCTTCAGGGTCTTGTTTTTCCTAAAACCAAAAGATGGCTGAGTGCCAGCTATTGCTCTCATCTTCTCATCAGAGGCTAAGATCTTCCAGTTGTTCCTAATTATTTCACAGACCCCATGTATATTGCTGCTATAAGCAAGCATACATCTTGGACCTTTATTCTGTAATTTCTTATTTAAATTCTTCTGATTGTCCACTTCCCTAGATTTCAACCATGGGCTCATTCTGTCCTGCCTATAAATCTTGTGCCTGGTAAAGGTCTATTCCACATTTTGCTCCTCAGAGCCCTTCTGAATGAAGTTATCTTTCAGTTGTTCCATTTTTATTGTAAAGTCCTGCTCCTCTCCACATAGTCTCGAGACTCTGCCTAACTGACCCTTAATGATGTTGTTGAAAGTATATCGGGGATGCATACTATCCCTTGCCAACAGGCTATTCTTCCAACAATCTTTCCTGTGGAGTGTGGTTTTAAACCCCCCTGCATCCTGCTGCAATCTGATGTCCAATAAATCTCTCTCTTTTGTTGAATAATTCATAGAAAATTTCAGGAAGGTTGTGGTGGATCCTAGGTAGCTGACAAAATTAAAAAATTCTGCCCCCCCCCACAACAAGAATATATCATCCACAAAGCGTTTATATAGATGTATCTTATCCCTCCATTTATTGGTCTGTCCTAGAATAAATTGCCTTTCCCAAAAAATAAGAACCATGTTGGTATAAGTGTTTGCACAGGGGGTGCCCATGGCCACCCCCTGTGTCCGTCTATAATAATTCTCTCTACAAAGAAAAACATTGTACTCCAGGACCATCCTGTGAGTTTGCAAAGCGAGGGGACAGCTTGTGAAGTAATAGCTCCTAGTAGGAATATACAAGGGGAAACTAGTGATTCAGCCAATACAGTTGGAAATTTGTCTTTAACGATGAATAGTGAACACTATACACTTCAGGGAGCACGGCCCAAAGACAATCAGGGCATTGACGGCAATTGCCATTTTTTCGCTACCCTACCAGCTCCAGTCAAGAAAAAAGGGGACTGGACATGTCAATTGAACGAGCAGAGAGAACTCAAAAAGAGGAGGACATCAGAATGACCGGTGATAATGATATTGTTTTTAATTTATCTAATTATGTATTACCTGTGGATGAGCTATATGTACTGAACAAGGAGTTAACCTTTGTTCCGAGCACAGCAAGCAGTTTTAATGCTATAATTTTGGACATTATGTTATTTGGCAGCAATTTGATGTTACAAAGTATGTTTGATGGTAATTCATCAGCTAGGGTCACTTTGAGACAACCCAGTACTTTTGTTCCTGTCTTTAATCACACAATTAATACATTTATTAAGGTTTGTGAACAGGATGTTTTAAATTATTTATCTGAAGGGTGCAATAGGAACTTTTATAATTTGACAGACAAGCAATGACAAGCACTTAAGGGCTTACAGAATAACAGTGAGATAATTATTAAAAATGCAGATAAGGGGGGGGGGCAGTGGTTGTTTTAGATAAGGGCTTCTACCAAGACAAATTAGTAAGCCTGTTATCAGATTCTTCTGCTTATACCCTCATTTCCCCATTAGTACTGAACAGAATAATTTCAGAGGTAAGATATCAAATGAAACATTTATTGGCTGAAGGCCTTGTGGACAAAGATTTATTTGAGTTTTTGAGGATAGAACATCTGGTTACACTGATTTTTAAGGACTTGTCAAAAATACACAAGGAACCACACAGTAGCACAGAACGAAATGA
This sequence comes from Protopterus annectens, assembly GCF_019279795.1. Lineage (NCBI taxonomy): Eukaryota > Metazoa > Chordata > Ceratodontiformes > Protopteridae > Protopterus > Protopterus annectens. The sequence goes on along the minus strand of NC_056747.1, from coordinate 1,015,633,999 downwards.
TAAAGCGCTTTTCGTTTATTCCAATAAACAAACTTCTTCAGATCAAGAAAAACAAAAAGTCACAGCTTAAATACTCTCTGGGCTAATACTTACAAAGTCAATTAACTACTTAAAGTGAAAGCTGACGTACAAGACACGCCCTATTTGCAAACACAACTAGACTAAAAACTGCTTTTAAAGTAAAAGCTAAAAATCCAAATAGTCAGACTAAAAGTACAACTAGCGTTGTCTATAAAAAATTTATAAATCTAGCCTACTACTAAGCTAATGAGGCAAAGAAATAATAATTACAAGTGCATAAAAACTCCGCTGGTGTTTGTAAAACTGAGTTAATACAAATACCTATGTTAGTGCACTAAACTGTGTATGTTGAAGCACATCAAGTGTGCTGAACATAATTGGTAATAAGTAAAGTATCAAGATAAAACTACAAATTCTGAGCAAAAAATACTCAGCAAAAAATACACATAAGGTCACTGAACCAAGGTGCTCAAGAGCATTAGAATAACTGTGTCGTGCTAGTGTGGAAGGTAACCTGACACAGCCTACCTATTAAGGCTCCTAAGTTTAAGAACACTACTTAAAGAACAGTTCTCATTCAGACCCGGTGAACTGTATGCATTGAGTCTAATTTGCCAAAACAGCTCTCGCTCTTCTAACTTAAGTGGGAGAGGAGCACCCCTGAAGTCCTGTGTGATCTGGTCAATAATCAAAAATTTAAACATATGGTTGCGATAAACTGAAATGTGTTTTGCTAGTGCATTGTCAAGTTTCTGCTTCCTGATCGCATAAGTATGTTCATAAATGCGGTCACGTAGGTGTCATTCTGTTTTGCCCACGTAGAAAGCTGTACAGGTTTGGCACATAGCTAAGTAGATCACCATTCTTGAGTTACAGTTAGCTCTTAGGTTCAACTTGTATTCGTAATCGTGAACTTTAAATCTATTGGATTCCAAGATGTATTGACAAAAATTACACGCCTGGCATTTAAACATGCCAGCTGTCATTGGTTTTTTGATATTATGTCGTTCAAGGAGGGCTTTGAGGTTTTTTGCCTTTCTATAAACAACCAATGGGTGATTACCAAGTTTTTGGTGTACTGTGTTGTCCTTTTTGAGTAAGTCCCAATTTTTACATAGTGCCTGAACACAGTCACTACTATTGAGACTGTATGTTGTTATGAATGTGACACCAAAACATTCAGAAGGATGCCTACTTGTGTGGACATTTACTAAGTTTGTGTTCGAGGGTTCAGTGTCATTCATAAGAACCAATTCTCTATTCAAGATTGGTTTATAAAAATGACACTGACGCTTAGACGACACTTCTTCTATAATAGTGTGTAACATTTCATGTGGGTAACCCCGGTGTAAAAACATATTCCTTAGGTGTCCACATTCATTGGCAAAATCACTATCCAATGTGATAATGCGGGCTGCCCTCACTAGCTGACCTTTGACGATCGCCCGCTTCTGATGAAAAGGATGACAACTTGTGTAGTGCAGGAATGAGTTGGAGTACGTTACTTTCCTATATATATTAGCTGTATATTTGTGAAAGCTAGTGTCTTTAGAAAGTAAAATGTCCAAGTATGGGATGGCTTCAGTATGGAAACTAGCAGTGAATTTCAAAAACTGTGTAGTTGAATTAAAATAGTCCACTAACGCTTCACTCGTGGGCAAGTCACCGTCCAGGAGGATAAAAATATCGTCCAAGTAACGCGTGTAAAAAAAATCACCTGGTCTTTAAATGGGCAGTTAGTGGACACGTAATCGTGTTCCCATTGTGCCATGACTAGATTGGCAACACTGGCCCCACAAGGGGAGCCCATGGCTACTCCAGTTTTTTGCAAATAAAAGTTGTTGTCAAATGTAAAAAAATTGTTAGACAAGACCAGGTCCAACAATTCATGAACCAGAACCAACTCATACCCACTACTACCATTAGATCTAAGCACTTGTTCTACCCAGTCCACTGCTATGTCTTGGGGAATGCAGGTGTACAAATCTTTAACATCAATAGTAAGAAAATTGTACCTTGCGTTGAAATCTAACTTGTTAATTTTACCAAGGAATGACCAAGAATCTTTGCAGATCTGTGGAAAGTTGACCAAGTATTTCTGTAAAATGTTGTCAATGATTTTAGCATATGGATAGGTAGGAGAACCACGGCCATCTACAAGTGGTCTCATGGGTGGGTTGTGGACATCCTTGTGGAATTTAGGGATACCAAACAAGCACGGGAAACAAGGGTAAGTTGTTGATAAGTAATTGTATGTGTGTTGTGTTACCCTACCCTCGATGAACATTTCCTCAATGTGGTCTTTGATTGTGGTGTACGCTTTATTTATTTCAGAACGCGAGCTGGTAGAATATGAAGGACTGTCCAACAGGCTAAACATCCTATCTTGATAGTCAACTTCATCAAACACAACAAGACCCCCCTCCCTTGTCTGGTTTACAGAATCTAATATTCTGAAATTTAATCCAGTCAAGGCATTCCATTTCTTTTTTATTATTAAAATAAGCACTCGATGTTGAATGGTGTGGTGTTTTGTTGAAGTTTTGACGAATGTCTAATTTGCAAACCAGTTCAAAAATTTGTAAAAGGGGATGGAGTGGGGGGGTTGTAGGTACTAGGAATCCTAAAATTATTGTCGTCAAGGGGGTAAGAGCCTCCAAACAGCAAGTTCAAGTTAAGCTTCCTAACGTATAATTTTAGGTCTATAATTGATTTGACCAGATCTGCTTTCTGAGTTGGTACGTAAGTGTACCCTTTGGACAATAACTCAACTAGTTCAGGTGTAATATTTACAGTAGAGAAGTTGTATACATTAAAATCACCTTGTTTGTTCATGAGTATAACAGGAGTGTTAGCAGTACTTTCATTACAAACAGCAGACATGTTATGTGTATTTGTCTCAGTTGTTAAACAAGGGTCACATTGCCTATCAGTAAACCCTGGTGTAGTAACAATGTCAACTTCAAGGCAGTCTCTCAGTGGACTGTTGGCGATGGCTTGATGGATCACTGCTGTCTCTGCTTCTGCTTGTTCCTCTGGTGGGAAAAAGCCGCCTGTTGTTTTGGCTTTGCCCCTAAAAAATTAGCATTGTTGGACCTAAGATTGTAATGCCCAGTTTTTTTTATTGTTGTTGTAACAAGAGTGATCTGATAGGTCATAATCTGAGTCAGATGGAGCATTAGAACAGTCAACGGATGGACCCAGAGGATGACCTGCCTGAGCAGAGTTCACATTTGTAGATGGTTCACCATTATTGGGTTGAACGGGTTTGACATTCCTTTTTGGGGGCTGCCAAACTTGTGCTGATGGAGGTTTAGGATAAGCTGTCTCATCCTTGTAAGCCTTCAAGTCTCTGTCAATTTTCCTAGTTTTATTGTTTTTCAGTTTACCAAGGTACTGCTCAATACTAGAAAAGATCTTGTTATATTCATATTTATAGCGAACAAACTCTGAGTCCAATTTAATAGTTTCATCGAGTTCTGACACTTGTCTGCTCAGAGCTTCAACCAGTATTGCATAATGTTTGATCATTAAGTTAAGCAACTCAAAGCCTTGCCGATCAAAAAGTACAAGAAGGTCTTTATGGAACTGTGAATTGACTACCAGACCAGTTGGGTATTGATGGTGGAGAAGGCCTTTGGGAACTATCTTGAGTTTCAAACATTCTTGAAAGTACGATATCTCTAATTGAGTCTTTTTTAGTTTCACTAAAATGTTGTCAAAGTTTTTAAGATTAGTAAAAATGTTGACCTGCTCACCTTGGTACACTCCAGTCATTGAAGGTAATTGATCTAATGCTGTAGAAAAGGTGAAGTTGTAAGTCAACCAGTTGTTAATGTCCGGGATTCGGGTAACCCCTGTGTCGCTTACGCGAATCACATAATCCGAACGAAAGTTAGAAGATGTATCATGCTGCTGGTTAAGAACTATAGGTAGTTCCAAGGCTGGAATACTCCTCTGCCCACAGTCAGTGTTGAACTGGTCTGTAGACTGTAAATTATCAGACCCAATGACTCCACTCGCTAATAGTCGTGCCTCATCACTGAAAGGCCGCAGGTTACTAGACACTGCAGCCAAAGGTTGAAGCACTTCTCCATTGCAAGGATGAGACAGCTTATCCTAAACCTCCATCAGCACAAGTTTGGCAGCCCCCAAAAAAGAATGTCAAACCCGTTCAACCCAATAATGGTGAACCATCTACAAATGTGAACTCTGCTCAGGCAGGTCGTCCTCTGGGTCCATCCGTTGACTGTTCTAATGCTCCATCTGACTCAGATTATGACCTATCAGATCACTCTTGTAACAACAACAATAAAAAAACTGGGCATTACAATCTTAGGTCCAACGATGCTAATTTTTTAGGGGCAAAGCCAAAACAACAGGTGGCTTTTTCCCACCAGAGGAACAAGCAGAAGCAGAGACAGTAGCGATCCATCAAGCCATCGCCAATAGTCCACTGAGAGACTGCCTTGAAGTTGACATTGTTACTACACCAGGGTTTACTGATGGGCAATGTGACCCTTGTTTAACAACTGAGACAAATACACATAACATGTCTGCTGTTTGTAATGAAAGTACTGCTAACACTCCTGTTATACTCATGAACAAACAAGGTGATTTTAATGTATACAACTTCTCTACTGTAAATATTACACCTGAACTAGTTGAGTTATTGTCCAAAGGGTACACTTATGTACCAGCTCAGAAAGCAGATCTGGTCAAATCAATTATAGACCTAAAATTATACGTTAGGAAGCTTAACTTGAAATTGCTGTTTGGAGGCTCTTACCCCCTTGATGACAATAATTTTAGGATTCCTAGTACCTACAACCCCCCACTCCATCCCCTTTTACAAATTTTTGAACTGGTTTGCGAATTAGACATTCATCAAAACTTCAACAAAACACCACACCATTCAACATCGAGTGCTTATTTTAATAATAAAAAAGAAATGGAATGCCTTGACTGCATTCAATTTCAGAATATTAGATTCTGTAAACCGGACAAGAGAGGGGGTCTTGTTGTGTTTGATGAAGTTGACTATCAAGATAGGATGTTTAGCCTGTTGGACAGTCCTTCATATTCTACCAGCTTGCGTTCTGAAATAAATTAAGCGTACACCACAATCAAAGACCACACTGAGGAAATGTTCATCGAGGGTAGGGTAACACAACACACATACAATTACTTATCAACAACTTACCCTTGTTTCCCGTGCTTGTTTGGTATCCCTAAAATCCACAAGGATGTCCACAACCCACCCATGAGACCACTTGTAGATGGCCGTGGTTCTCCTACCTATCCATGTGCTAAAATCATTGACAACATTTTACAGAAATACTTGGTCAACTTTCCACAGATCTGCAAAGATTCTTGGTCATTCTTTGGTAAAATTAACAAGTTAGATTTCAACGCAAGGTACAATTTTCTTACTATTGATGTTAAAGATTTGTACACCTGCATTCCCCAAGACATAGCAGTGGACTGGGTAGAACAAGTGCTTAGATCTAATGGTAGTAGTGGGAATGAGTTGGTTCTGATTCATGAATTGTTGGACCTGGTCTTGTCTAACAATTTTTTTACATTTGACAACAACTTTTATTTGCAAAAAACTGGAGTAGCCATGGGCTCCCCTTGTGGGGCCAGTGTTGCCAATCTAGTCATGGCACAATGGGAACACGATTACGTGTCCACTAACTGCCCATTTAAAGACCAGGTGATTTTTTACACCCGTTACTTGGACGATATTTTTATCCTCCTGGACGGTGACTTGCCCACGAGTGAAGCATTAGTGGACTATTTTAATTCAACTACACAGTTTTTGAAATTCACTGCTAGTTTCCATACTGAAGCCATCCCGTACTTAGACATTCTACTTTCTAAAGACACTAGCTTTCACAAATATACAGCTAATATATATAGGAAAGTAACGTACTCCAACTCATTCCTGCACTACACAAGTTGTCATCCTTTTCATCAGAAGCGGGCGATCGTCAAAGGTCAGCTAGTGAGGGCAGCCCGCATTATCACATTGGATAGTGATTTTGCCAATGAATGTGGACACCTAAGGAATATGTTTTTACACCGGGGTTACCCACATGAAATGTTACACACTATTATAGAAGAAGTGTCGTCTAAGCGTCAGTGTCATTTTTATAAACCAATCTTGAATAGAGAATTGGTTCTTATGAATGACACTGAACCCTCGAACACAGACTTAGTAAATGTCCACACAAGTAGGCATCCTTCTGAATGTTTTGGTGTCACATTCATAACAACATACAGTCTCAATAGTAGTGACTGTGTTCAGGCACTACGTAAAAATTGGGACTTACTCAAAAAGGATAACACAGTGCACCAAAAACTTGGTAATCACCCATTGGTTGTTTATAGAAAGGCAAAAAACCTCAAAGCCCTCCTTGAACGACATAATATCAAAAAACCAATGACAGCTGGCATGTTTAATTGCCAGGCGTGTAATTTTTGTCAATACATCTTGGAATCCAATAGATTTAAAGTTTACAATTACGAATACAAGTTGAACCTAAGAGCTAACTGTAACTCAAGAATGGTGATCTACTTAGCTATGTGCCAAACCTGTACAGCTTTCTATGTGGGCAAAACAGAACGACGCCTACGTGACCGCATTTATGAACATACTTATGCGATCAGGAAGCAGAAACTTGACAATGCACTAGCAAAACACATTTCAGTTTATCGCAACCATATGTTTAAATTTTTGATTATTGACCAGATCACACAGGACTTCAGGGGTGCTCCTCTCCCACTTAAGTTAGAAGAGCGAGAGCTGTTTTGGCAAATTAGACTCAATGCATACAGTTCACCGGGTCTGAATGAGAACTGTTCTTTAAGTAGTGTTCTTAAACTTAGGAGCCTTAATAGGTAGGCTGTGTCAGGTTACCTTCCACACTAGCATGACACAGTTATTCTAATGCTCTTGAGCACCTTGGTTCAGTGACCTTATGTGTATTTTTTGCTGAGTATTTTTTGCTGAGAATTTGTAGTTTTATCTTGATACTTTACTTATTACCAATTATGTTCAGTACACTTGATGTGCTTCAACATACACAGTTTAGTGCACTAACATAGGTATTTGTATTAACTCAGTTTTACAAACACCAGCGGAGTTTTTATGCACTTGTAATTATTATTTCTTTGCCTCACTAGCTTAGTAGTAGGCTAGATTTATACATTTTTTATAGACAACGCTAGTTGTACTTTTAGTCTGACTATTTGGATTTTTAGCTTTTACTTTAAAAGCAGTTTTTAGTCTAGTTGTGTTTGCAAATAGGGCGTGTCTTGTAAGTCAGCTTTCACTTTAAGTAGTTAATTGACTTTGTAAGTATTAGCCCAGAGAGTATTTAAGCTGTGACTTTTTGTTTTTCTTGATCTGAAGAAGTTTGTTTATTGGAATAAACGAAAAGCGCTTTATCATTTCGTTCTGTGCTACTGTGTGGTTTCTTCTCTATTTTGTTTTTCAGTAGTCTGTTTTGCCTGTTCAGTTTAAAAATACACAAGGACTTGACCAACCCTCCCATGAGACCCATAGTCTCTGGGAGGGGATGGTTAACAGAGAATTTTTCAATATGGTTGGAGTGTTTATTGAGACCTCTTGTTATGGGTTTCACAGATGTGCTCAGAGATTCTGGGCAGTTCTTAACTTCATTAAGAGAAACCACAGAAGCAAAAGATACACAGCAATATATTATGGTAACTTTAGATGTACAAAGTCTTTTTACAGTGATCAGTGACAACTATGGTATAGAAGCGGTAACAAGATTGCTGATTGAAATTAATCTGTTGGGGGTGGATAAGTTGAAATTAATGAGAAAGCTACGAAGGATGGTCCTGGAGTACAATGTTTTTCTTTGTGGAGGGAACTAATATAGACAGACACAGGGGGTGGCCATGGGCACCCCCTGTGCAAACACTTATGCCAACATGGTTCTTGTTTTTTGGGAAAGGCAATTTGTTCTAGGACAGACCAATAAATGGAGGGATAAGATACATCTATATAAGCACTTTGTGGATGATATATTCTTCTTGTGGGGGGGGCAGAACTTTTTAGTTTTGTCAGCTACCTAGGATCCACCACAACCTTCCTGAAATTTTCTATGAATTATTCAACAACAGAGATAGATTTCTTAGACATCAGATTGTAGCAGGATGCAGGGAGTTTTAAAACCACACTCCACAGGAAAGATTGTTGGAAGAATAGCCTGTTGGCAAGGGATAGTATGTATCCCCAATAGACTTTCAACAACATCATTAAGGGTCAGTTAGGCAGAGTCTCGAGACTATGTACAGAGGAGGAGGACTTTACAATGAAAATGGAACAAGTGAAAGATAACTTCATTCAGAGGGGCTCTGAGGAGCAAAATGTGGAACAGACCTTTGTCAGACACAAGATTTATAGGTAGGATAGAATGAGCCCATGGTTGAAATCTAGGGAAGTGGACAATCAGAAGAATTTAAATAAGAAATTACAGAATAAAGGTCCAAGATGTATGCTTACTTATAGCAGCAATATACATGGGGTCTGTGAAATAATTAGGAACAACTGGAAGATCTTAGCCTCTGATGAGAAGATGAGAGCAATAGCTGGCACTCAGACATCTTTTGGTTTTAGGCGAAACAAGACCTTGAAGGATCTGCTGGGTCATGAGGATAATGGTGTTCATAGACATATAGTGGAAAGGAAAGGGACTAGACCTTGTGGTTCCTGCAAGGCATGCTGCTATACAAATTCACATACTGATTTTATTCACCCTAGCACAGGAAGAAATTATCATTTCGAAGTAAATGCTAATTGTAGATCTATGAATGTTGTCTATCTAGCTACCTGCCAGTCCTGTAACTATTATATATGAAAAACAAACTGTATGCTAAAAACAAGGATATTGAATCACTTGTCAGCCATAAGGTTGAAAAATGAACACAATGCTCTTTTTAGACATATTTCAGCATTTGCAGGACATCATTTTAAATTTATGGTTATTAGGACTATAATGAAAGGGAACAGAGGGGGCGATATAGTAAACAAAACTGAAATTGAGGAAACTAGGTGGATCATAGAATTGACAGCCCATAGGTTTCCCGGCCTCAATGATGTCATTCCTATTAAGCCCACCCTTAAAAAAGGCGTGTTCAGTATTGAATAGTGATTGGTTGTCAAGGATTTTAAATATTTGTCTTTATCAGTAATGTATTATCTGAAGAAGGGTAATAACCTGAAAGTGCTTACATTGATTTGGAACGTAGTTGCCGTTTTAACTGCTGTTTTTATATCAGAGATGAATAAATACTTTCTCACACTGGTGGCTACTGCTTTTTTTGGATTTTTTGCCATTGGTTGTTTAAGTGGCTGCCTCTGGTGAGGTTTTTCTGTTTTTTGGACTTTACCTAGGTCTGTCTTTTGAAAACTTTATTCTCGCAGGATGTATCTTTAGACAGGGACAGAACTTCGCTTACGATGAATATTTAAAATCATTTAAGTTTGTGTAACTGAATCATATTACATGTACTCTTTGTCCAATTTCAGTACTCTTATTTTAAATGCTCCATTTTTTTCCTGCAGAAAATGCTAGATAGAGATCTTGTTGTGGAAGGTGCAAGTGTTTAAAAGGCCTAAATGTGTATCTGTATTGAAGTGCTGCATATGTATTGAGTAAAGTAAAAGTACCAGCAAATAAGAATTGTCATCTTGCATTTTGGATTTTGACCACAGAACATCATAAAGCGTTGAGAAAACCCAGGAATGTGGCAGTAGAGGGTCTCCTTGTTGCTGTAGGGGCTGGGTACTCACTTGCACTGCTTGAACCTAAATTTAACTCACTGCTTGGGTGTGAAACGACCAGCTGGAGAATGAGGAAACAGCAAGTAGTTGGTTCATTTTCATTGTGGTTGGGGAAATGGGCATGGGGAACTTCCACTGTAGGACTGAGCACTGAAGGAGGTTAGTAAATAGCCTTGGGTGCAGTTCAGTCAGGGTAGACATACTGGTATTTAAAAATTTATTCAGCACACAAGTACTCCAATAAGATTGTCTTGAAAACAATGTTATAACTGCGATTTTGCCTTTCGAAAACCATTAGAGAGAGGACAATGGCTTCTAGTGTTGTACAAATCTAAGTACTTCTGTTTTCCCCTGAATAATAGCAATGCTGGAGTAGGTTATACATTTAACGCATGACCTGGTGGGTTTCTCCTCGCACAGGAGATGTTTTGAAGGCTTTTTCTCTATAGAAAAAAGACAACTGTAGCTTTTTGATCAGCAAACTACAATTAAAACTGTTTTCAAATGATTATCCTAGACTCTGAAGCACTAGCAGTTGCCAGCAGAATTCTACATGAATACATCGACAAACACTATTTTGATGTATTTCTCAGTTATACATTTTCTGGCCTGTGCAGGGTGTTATACACTTTCTACTGTAAATATTCTTCTCTCACTGAACATGCAATGTTGGATGACTTATGGGTCTCCTAGCTTTCATCTTCTTTACCTACTGAAACAATAAGGATATTCTCTGGGCGACCCTATACCTACTGGTTTATGCTGGTGCGATCAGATGAATAAGGGGAGATGAAGGCGCTAGTAGGTGGAGTATGCAATCAGAGCCCAAAACTGGATGATGGGATGGAACCACAAATGAGTATAAAAATTACCTGAGAAATAGTAACATCTGTAGTGCTGTAAATAAACTTGAATACCAGGTTTAGTCATTAGAGTGTACTGTCCTGTGTATTGCTTTTGGCAAATAGTACTGGTACACATTACAGACCTTAGAAGCTCTTCATAAATTGCATGAAATACCATAGCTGCTAGTAATGTTGATACATGGAGCTTATTTTTCAATTTCCTACTTTTTTCTGTCATCCATACTGCTTATACTAGAAAAAAAATGCATCAGTCTATGCCTGTTGAGTGTGTTTGTGCTTGCAGTGCACTAGTTTCTTTGAGTACCAGTCATACGTCCTTGCAGTATATGTAGTCCCGGCTGCTCATCAAAGTATGTTAAAGTGTTGGTTATGTACAATTTGTGTGTGCATATATATATTTATTTATATTTATATATTTATATATATATTTATATATATATATATATATATATATATATATATATATATATATATATATATATTTATATACACACACACACACACACACACACACACACACACACATCCACATGCACGCACACCCACACACTCATGCATTCTTCTTTGTTCAATAACTTTTGCTGCCTGATTTTACGTAGTGTTAGTTTTCAGAAATACAGAATTACAAATGTATTTAACAAGGCTGCCATGCAACTAGTCACCTTTCGAACTGTAGAAAAGAAGTGGCATGCTTTCGGCACTGTGCCATCTGTATTACTATGTCAATGGTTTCTAATCAAGGGTTGGCGACAATCACTGGAAAGAGAGAAGCATTCAGAGCAAGAGGAGATAAGGGGCTTACTGAGCAATCGAACATAAGTAATTCTTATCACCCCCTCAAATTATTAACAGCATGTATACATACTATGGCATGTTTGTTATTGTTGTACTAAACCAGGTATCTGTCTAAGTGCTTGGAAGGAGGTCACGGCCTCATGTTATCTGGTGCAGTAAAATCCTTAGTACTTTAGGTTGGATTTGCATTTCTTAATTGAGTCTGGTTTATCACCAAATTGATAATGATCTACAAAATTCATTACAAGCATGTGCACATTTTCAAGAACTAAGACTTGTTCCAGACTTTTACGATGATGTTCCATTTTCATGTGCATTTATTATTAATTGCCTTAGTAGATGACATTGATTGAGCCACTTCTCTGGTGTTTTCTGTGGTTGTTTATGCACATAGATTTTCAATCATGGCTGTCAAACAGCAGCTTTTAATTTTGAAGTATAAGACTTCAGAGATTCAAACTCTAATCCTGTATTTAAATGTGAAGTGACACCACATAGGAGGACCTAATTACTCCCATTATGGTACTTAGGCATTCAAGATCCTGGAGAGCAATATAAGGCAACGCTTACTGCACAAACAATGAACATTATTTGACTTGAATTAATAAGTATTCATCCCTGTAAACAGTGAGGCCCAACAGAAACAAGAATGAGAGAAGGTCTTCTTTAAATATGAGCTGGTAGGCAATGGGCATTTGTCCCACTTTTCCCTGTGATTCTGTTAAGTGGCTGCTACCTACAGAGCTGGATAATAAAGCAGAGCGCTATGTGCCACATATGTATGTGCTGATAAAAAATATGTGCACTGTACATATACAGTTTTCCACTAATTTGTGAAAACTCTACTGTCTGCAGACAGTAGTTATATTTTATCAATTTTGTTTTAGTTTACAGGTACGGTTTTAATGGTAAGAAATCCTTCCATTCCTTTTTCTGCATTTCCACAATCTTACCTTGCGGGACCTTATGGGTAAATACTTAGGTGTATCCATCTTGTGACTTTTAGCACACCTCCTCTTGAAAAGACTAGGTAGAAAATGTATTTTTTGCCTGGTCTTATTTGTACTTACTGGGTATTGTCAGGCTGTTCTGGCAAATGATTGATGAGAGCACAATTAGTAACATAAATACAAAACACAGTTGTGTTTGCAGTTGTAAGATATGGTTAACAGAGATTGTTACAATATATGCAAAGGCAGCTCTTAGCCCTGGATTAACTTTTCAAAGTTGCCCACCAAGAGCATATTAGTGGTTTTCACATAGAGGATTATGGGGGGAGGGGAGGGCACAGTGGCACAGCAGTTAGCATTCTTGTCTCACAGCAAGAGGTTCTCCAGTTCAATTCTCAGCTGGGGACCATTCTGTGCAGACTCTGCATATCCTCCCAGTTTTTGCATGGGTTTCTTCTGGGTACTCCAGTTTCCTCCCACATTCCAAAGTCATGCAGTAGGTGGATTAGACACAATAAATTTATCATAAGCGTGAGTGTGTGGTATGGAAGAACAGCCGTGGTAGGGCTAGCCACCTGGCAGTGTGAACCTTGGCTCTAGATGATGGTCACTGTTGAAGTGACAGCCCAACCCTGTGTACAAATATAGGGAAAAAGGGGTTGTGGATGGATGGATGGATTATGAGTGGGTCTCCAATTATAACCACATTATTATGTGGTCGAGACACAGATGGCAAGAAATTCACACTGAGAGCTAAGGTCAAGAGGTGAATCCTGACATCCATATCAAAAACACATAATACCAGGTTACTTGCTGGCTAAGCCATTAAAGCACCTAGTGAGTGCTGTCAAATAGATAGCAACATGTTAACAAAGTCAGGGACAGATTTCAGGCACAGCAGGCAGAAGCAAAGCTGCTTTTTTGATTTCTGTTGTTGTGGTTTGTTAGTCAGCACTGTCATTTCTTAGTTACTAGAATGAAACCCAATCTTAACAATTGTTAAGATCAGGTCTCATGCTACTGAAGTGCTTAATTTGTTGTATTTTTGCTGATACTGGAGTGTGATAACAGTGCTCCATGCACTGCAACATATTTTTACCTTCTCACAAGAGTCGACCTTTTGTCATAATCATACCTCTCAAACTTTTAGCACAAGAAATCTGGACAAAGCCTAAAATAATGTTGGGGCAAAGGCCCAAAATAGGGACAGATTTTAAATATTTCTCTTGTCATCATAGAGAGTTGCTAGAATAACAGGATTTGTTTTAGCATACATTTTTCTGAAGGACGGGAAATCTGAAACTCAAATGTATGTTATTATTTAGTGACTTCAGTCATCAGTGATTTGCCAGAAAACCACAAATTTGTGAACAGATCAAAAATATGAGGCAAAAATGTGGACATTATGTGATAATCTGGACATCTGAGAGGTATGATCATGATTCTTTTGGAAGTGAAAAGTACCTCTTGGTTTATAGGTTCATAGTTTCATAGAAGGTTACTAGGCTAATGGCCCTAGAGCCTTTATAAGCTTAGCCATATTTATCCCAAGTTGCCCCATGGTGGTTACGTGAGTGAAGTTTGCAAAGGTAAGGGTCTATGGTAGTTAATACCAACTTCCTCTGTCCAGAAGGGGCATGTGCGCCACCCCAGGACTGAATTTGTGGTCACCTATCCATTGATCTAGGTTGTGTTTGAAGAGGGTCAGGGAGGGGTTCTGTTTCACATGAAATGGAAGCTTGTTCCAGAGAAGCGGCAATCTCCGTGAGATGTATCTGTCTCTTCAGCATGATCTGTTCATGTCAGAGGCTAAGTTAAGATCCCTGGAGCTTGTGACTTTCATGCAGTTTAATTTATGAATGTGTAGCATTTCCTTCAGGGCCGGGTCAGACACTGTCCTGTAAGCCAAACACAGTTCACCCTCTTAGCAACCTGTAGGAGACAGAATACAGTGACAAAGTTTTCAGTCTTTCCATGTAAGACTTGTTTTGTGTACCCTGTAATTTCTTGGTGAGAAACTTCTGTGTTCTCTCCAATTATTGCAGGTGTCTGGTGAGGTACATGCAAAAGGGAGCATCGTACTCAATTATTGGTCTGATGAGGGCTGAATATAATGGAATTATAACATTCTTGGATCTAGATGCAATGCCTTTACTTAAAAGATGTCCCACATAGAAGGATTTCCTTCTGCTGTGGATATGTGGTGGTCAAAGTTCAGATTACTATCAACCTGAGTACCTAGATCATGTACTACTGGGTCTACACTTGGGGGGGGGTGCTGAATATAATGTAATTAGCAGGGATGACAGCTTTTCCAAATGGAATAATTATGCATTTGTTTGCATTAGCTTTACTCTGCGGCTTTGACACCAATCATTTGCCTGTTTTAACCCTGTCTGCAGTATATTAATATCATTGGGGGACTCAGTGATTGCTCCCAATTTGCAGTCATCAGCAAACTTGGTCAGCCACAGGCCATCCAAATTTGCCTGGACTTCTGAGAAATAAATTCCAAACAGTAAGGGGCCCAGCACGGAACTCTGTGGTATGCCACTTGTGACTGGTCTTTTGCTAGAGGTGAAGTCACCCCCTTTGACAGTATGTGTCCTGTCGGTGAGCCAGTTGGCTACCCATCTGGTAATGCAGGGGTTAATTCCCAATTGAGAGAGTTTCTCTATAATACCTGAGTGGGGGGATTGTGTCAAATGTCTTGGCTAAGTCAAGATAGGTGGTATGCACTGTCTTTCCCTCGTCCAGGTCCTTGGTGACTTTCTTGAAGAAGCCAACCATGCTTAACATGCATGGTCTACCTTTAACAAATCCAAACTGGGTGGGGTCCAGAGTTTGGAGATTGCCTATGTCTTTGTTAATAAGGTCCATAATGATTCTTTCCATGGCCGTGCAGATGAGGCTAGTTCATAGGTTCATGCTTATGGGTCTATAATTCCCAGGGTCATTTGATGGTCCCCCTTTGTGCAGAGGGATTACTGTTTCTGTCCTCCATTCCACCAGAACATTGTCAGTTTGCAGGCTGTGGTTAAATAGGGATCCAAGTGGGTCTGCTAGGTCATATTTTAGGCTGTTTAAAATGCAAACTGGGATGTTGTCTGGTCCCATTGGTGATACCTGTTTTGGGTCTTGGAGAGTGCTGAGATGACCTGATCTCTTGAGATAATAGTGTGAGTAATGGTGGCAGGTATACTTTGGGGGATGACTGGAGGGGATGGGGGGGATGAAGTTTGCTCCAAATATATCAGCTAGCAGGTTGGCTATTACCTCTGGTCGATTATGGATAGCGCCATTGACAACCAATTCAGCGTATAGCTGGGTATTCCCTTTTAGATTTTGGCCACAGCTAAAGAATGCCTTGCAATTATCCTTAGCTATGGAGGCTATTTTTGCATCATAATTAGCTTTGGAGGCCTTGACAAGATCTCTAATTTGATTGTTTAAGCTAGAGAGGGATTTCTTCCTCTGCTGAGCCAGTTTCTTCTTGCTGCTGGACAGTGGTTTCTTTCTCTTGTTGCATGGCCTGTTTATACCAGGGGTCTACCAGAGTGGCTTGTTTTTTTAGCAACTGCTTAAGTGGTTATACAGGGCATTGGTGTACACCTCTGCACAGGAGTTTATGTTATCTGCATTCGAGGGGGCTTTGATACTTATTATACCATCACTTAGTAGGAGATAATTTGTCTTGGAAAAATTCTTAAGTATTTTTGAGCTTAATAGGGTATCTGGTCTTATAATTACATCAAACGAGACTGATTTACGGTCCGAGCATACCAGGGAGGACATCACACAGTGAGGGGTTGTGGGGGGGGGCGGGGTGCTTTGCTCTCCCATTTTAGTAAGTACTACGTCCAGGATGGTTGAGCATCTTGTGGGTTTGCTGACTAGCTGTTCTAGAGCATTTGCACTGACAAAGTCCAAAAACCTTTGAGTCAGCATATTTGTGTTCGTGTATTTTTCCCAGTCAATGGTAGGATAATTAAAATCACCCATGAAGGTGCTGGGCTGTGTGGCAATTGACTCCAGTAAGTCCAGGTATGTGGTATACTTTTCCTGTTTCATGGTGGGGACCTGTAGCTATCTATGATGTTGTAGGGGACTCTGCCTATAGTTAATTAGACACAGAATAGGTCAAGAGAGTCATACTGTTTGACCAGTCTTGTGGTGAACTTATCCTTAAAAATGGATACACCTCCTCCTTTGGTTCTTTCATGCTTAGTTTGTGGTCTGAACATATGGAATGCACTGTAGCTCTGCATAGCCAGGGTGCTTTGCATGGCTTTGAACCATGTTTCGGTGACTGCACAGACATCAGTATCTTACAAAGTAAGGAGTACTTCCAGGGAGTATAGTTTCTTGTTTAGACTCCTAGCATTAAGCAACACTACCTTGATTTTATCTAGCAAGGATTTTGTTATGTTGGGAAGTTGGTTATTTTGACACTGCCTAAAAAAGGGCACAGTAGGGGTGGCTAATGCCTTTGCCAGTATTAGAAAGTCTAAAGGAGACAGGTGCAGACCATCTCTGGCAAAGCAGCATGGCCTGTTGACGATGTCTTCTCAGGCTGACACATATTGGATCCACTTGGACTAACACCAGAAGCTAAGCCAATTGTTAAAGTCAATCATTTTTTTGTTTGTATTGTGGCATCATCCTTGGAGAAAGCAGAATGCTGCTTAAGGCTAAGCTTATACCTGCCTGTGACACATAATCTGAGAGCACAGTCATGTCTCTCTTTATATAGTCCAGTGAGGTATGTCTCAAGTCTTTCACCCCCACATGGAGTATGACGAAGTAATACAGGTACTTTTGGTTGCGTGACCTGAGTGCTTGAGTGACTTGATGGATCCTGGCACCTGACAGGCAGCTAACCGTAACCTGCTCCTTACTGAGCCTGGTGAGGGGAACAACTGTGTGTCTCACAGTAGAGTCACCTATGACCAATACATTAGGTTTTGTGGTGTTGTACCATTTGGGCTTATTTGTTGATACACCAGTGTGTGTGTGTGTGTGTTATTATGGGTTGTGGTTGTTTTTCGCATTGTCATGTGTGTAAGTAGTTTCCATTTGGAAGGCCTCTGATCTTTTGGTAAGTTACTAGTGAGTACCTCTGCATATGTGGGTTTATGTGTCATGTCCTTATTTAGTGTGGGAAGTGTGGTGTGCTGACAACCTGTTTGGCATTCAGTTTGTCCTTATGTGAGAGTCTTGCCTCCAGTTTCATAGTGTAACTACATCTCTCACATAAAGTATTTGTTTGTTTCAGGAGTAAGTGGTTGTCAGTATACATGAGACAATTGCTACATTGCCTCAGGATGCCCATGTCTATCAGGCAGGCCAAAGAGATGCTCCTAGTGCAGCAGAGAAGCTTAGATGGGTTTCACGGACAGCTGTTTAGGGAAAAACTGAACACCTAGGTTTTTGCATCTTATGAAAATATAAGATCTTTACCACAATGCATTTTAAGAAAAGATAATTGTTTTACCTCTTAAAGAACTATTCACATCAGTTAACATTTTGTGCTTACTAGACAAAAATGTATGCAGGTTTAACTGTAAGAGATACAGTTGACAAGTACAGAATTTCCTATTCATAATATTCTGCATCTTATTTGAATTTAGAGCCATCTTTTCTGACATTTTTCCAGTTTTATTTTAAACAGGCAGTGTATTTGCTCTATGTGCTGTACTGTTTATGATGTCTCAGGCAAAATTTCCTAAAAAAGAAAAATACCAAAGACAAAACAAGTTATCTGCTCTTTTAGTTTCTTCATGAGAAAGCACTGTAGAGTCTGACTCTTGCTTCCCTTGTTGACAAGTCATATTTTTGAAAGCAAGAAATTTGTTATATTTTAGACCATGCCTGACATTCTAATAATATCAGGAAATGTTTTATTTAGAAGAAAATGAAAAAGTAAAAGTAATCTGGTTTGAAAACTATCACTTCCAACTTTTTTTCTTCTGTGTTTGACTATAACAAGCTAGATCCTTGTACTCTGAAGAAAAATTCTGCAGTTTTTTTCTCACAATTCTTTGCACAATAACCCTAATTTCATTAGTAAGAGAAAAGAACACCAATACTTGCCACGTTTGAATCTGAATTAAATGACGGTGATCATAAAGGTGAGCATGTTTCTGAAAATGAACAAATTCTCCATTGAGAATGTTTCTTCTGGGTCTTCCTTGCAGCAAATGCAACAACATTTTCCCTTGCCTGATTCTCTAGTGTCTGAAGAGAGACAATGTCTTTAGTATGTGTTAATTGAAGTGCACCTCTGTCCTCATCATATCTTATCAGTCACAATTTTTCAGGAGCTTTAAAATACTTTTTCAGACTCCAGATTGTCCTTTCCTGTTCTGCTTTTAATCAAGATTTACTGCATTTTTTATTTTGCTATAGCTTAAAATTAAAATTATATATATATATATATATATATATATATATATATATATATATATATATATATATATACATACATACACTTTAGGTGGCCAAAAAGACCATAAAACCAAACATTATTTAAGCCGAGACCAAAATAATGAAACTGAAAATGCCGAACCATGTAGTTTTTCCTAGGGCAAGTAAACACTTTCCCAATGTGGGGAAATGTGGCCTTTTCTCCACGGTAGTGCAAAACTGGAGTTGGTATATATAGTTAGGTTTGGGTTTCATATACTAGCTTCTGTTTTAGTGTAGTTCTGGGCAAGTGTTTACTTTCCCTGGGAAAAACTACGTGGTTTGGCATTTGGAGTTTTGTTATTTTGGTCTCTGCAAAATAGTGTTTGGTTTTCTCAGTTTTCGGTTATGTAAAGTAGATCCATATATATATATATATATATATATATATATATATATATATATATATATATATATATATATATATAGTCTGGATAGTAGATTTGATAGCACACTTAATGCACTAATAAAAACAATGACTGTGCTGCTATCTAGGATTTTGTGTTTCTTTCCCCTGTGTCACATGGTAAGATGAGACAGCTTTCAGAGTAATGTTTTCATATGTGACACAAACAGTGACATCAATAATTTAAGAAAACAACTTATATTAGTGCTTACGTGCTTACCATGGTTTTGACTCAACTGGCCTGGAAGAGTGAAGCAAGAAACCCATTATCTGCTCTCTGGGTAGTTTTCTTATTTTGTAAGGGATCATTGTTTCAAGGAACCTTCATTCAACAATCTCTGGAAAGTGTAAATGAGATACACTGCAGGGAGGATTATCACCCATTCGTTCAATTACTCATTCATTCATTCATTCATTCACAAATAGCTGCTTCATCCTATCCAGGATTATGGGGTAGCTGGAGCCATCCCTGCAAATGAAGGATGTAAGGCATGAAACAAGTCCTGGATAGGATGCTATTGCTGGGTACACACAAGCACCCATTCCCAAATGCACTTATATCCACAGACAGCTGAGAGGTGCACCAATTCATCTATCATAATGTCTTTGCAATGTGGGATGTAAGTGGAGCATGTAACAAAATCCTACTCTGCTGCAGAGAGTATAAGCAGTTCCAGCTCAGAAGGCATCCCAAGCCTTGAACAAAATCTGGGAAGACATGCAATATCAGTCAGCAATGCTAACCTCTTCACCACTGTGTAAAATATTTAATGATAAGTCTATCATTCTATCTCAGTATCTGAAATGTTTTAAACAGAAAAAGAAAACTGCAATTACATTTTGTATTGTGTAGACAAATATTTATTTACATTTTCTGTCAACAGCTAGTTATAGTTCTTGCAGCAAAAGCAGCCTCAGATTTCATTCATGGAGATTTTTTTGTGGTTCTGTCATCATTTCTCCTCATCAGAAATATGTCAGTATTACACTAGCTATATCTGGGGGATGTGTATGTGTGTGTGTGTGTGTGTGTGTGTTTGCGAGCGAGCATGTATGGATACATGTAATGTGTGTGTGTGTGTGTGTGTGTGTGTGTGTGTGTGTGTGTGTGTGTGTGTGTGTGAGTGTGTGTGTGTGCACGTGCAAGAAGTCACTGTAGTACCTAGCTGTGGGAATATGTTTTCTCTTTTCATCATGGAAAACACTCTGATGACAATTACACTGCAAGACTAGAAAGCTGTTATTAACTCCCAGTGAGCAAATACATATTTCATTTACTTAAAATTTTCCCTTACGCACTGTGTGGAAGATTACCTGATTGCATCCCATACCAGAGACTACTAGAAATTACTGAAAGAGCTTTTAATTTGATGTCTGAGATGTACACTGACTGAAGAATACATAACAGAGATATCTAGAAATTACAGGGCTGTTCAGCAAATAAAATGTCCCCAGGCTGCTAAGCATTCTTCTGTTGTTCTATAACACATGCCAAGACTCTACAGATCTTCATTTAAGTGCTCAGTGCATGAGGAGGAAAAATGGCCCCAGGCTACTTTTTGATAATTTGTCTAAGCATCTTCCAGAATGCATACATAAATGGCCCTCTGATGTCTTTATCTCATGTCTATCACCCATATCACATTTAATGTTTTTTTTCATATTTTTTAAAGAACTTACATGTAAAAAGACTGACTGTATCTTCTGGCCCCTGAAAGAATGGGACTTTTGATCTGAGACTCACAAGCCTGATACTCTTGGTCACCATAGGTGCTCTGAAAAAGACTCAGACTCCCCACTGCCGTACTATCCATCTCCACATAAGGAATTCATATAGACAGCAGATTAGGAAAGTGTGGATACATATCCACCACATTTGTCACATGAGTTTTGAAGTATGGCACACGAGACCACTGATGAGATGCAACGCACTATACAGAAGATGCCAGATGGACCCATAAAAGGCAACCTGGTCCCAGTCCACAACTGCTTCAAATATAACAGCTTTCCTTATCTTCAATTGAATCATGTAACAGTCAGTTATGCTACATCAATTTTTCAGTATCAATAAGACTAAATCAAAAAGCATAAAAACAGCATTTTCTGCAGGGGTGCAAGTCCCTGCACCTTCCTTGTGGGGGACCTAGTTTGTCTATTCAAGCTCTGTGGTTGCACTAAAGTGGGGAAAAGTGAAAAAATAAAAACAATGCAGTGCACTACCAGCTCACTCCATACATGTCAGAGAGATTTTGATAAACTATAAAAAAGTAAAATCAAATAAAAGTAGCTTCATAGAGAGTGCCATGATGGAGTGTAGACATGCCACACAGCCAGCATAATGATGATGATGATGATGTACATTTTTTATACTGCTATAGAAAAACTGACCAGAGCCCCTGGGATCTGTCATTGTTATACATAAGCATACACTGCTCAATTTAAAAGAGGTCACAAAGGGCACCAGTTCAGGCTTTATAGCATCACCCTTTCCAGATCCATGCAACACACACTGAAAAATGTGGAGAAGGAGCACAGGTCTGTCACTGCAATGGGAATAATATTTCAGCCACTTCAGTGTACCTTTTCAGGGATACAGAGGAGACTGTGCCAGGTGTGGTTCAGGTATGGTACACAGTAGTAACCCCAATAACAAAATACTGGAGCAAAATTTAATAATTGGAACAACCTCTAACATGGCTATAACCCCAAAGGCAGAGCCAGATCATGGTCAAATGGGTCACTAGGCGGGGTAATTGACCAGAACCCTCCTCCCACAGCCATTCAGTGTCCCATTACTTGTCCGTCTCTTCCCCAATTTCCATTTACACTGTTCAAACCTGTCAGTGTACATAGTATTTTATTTTCTACTTTTACAATGATTAAAGATATTTGAATTTAATTTAAAACCTTTATTTCAAATGTTGTAGCACAAGCAGTGATAATCATTTGCTAAAAAAAGTCACACTGAAAACACCCCTAGCAGGAGCAACAGTAAACTTCTCTACCTTTGAAACTCGCATTCATTGAAAATGTATGGAAACTCTAATGTATTGATAATGCATCTGGACAGTGGCAGATTAAGTGTACCTTGGGCCCTGGGTTGTTTTCAAACCATGGGCCCATGCACACATTTCTAGGGCTACGCATAAGTGCATAAATGCATGTGTTCTTTGATTCACCTTCCTGATTGTATTCAAGTATATTTCTTGTTTAATGTAGCAACATTTGTTAGAGTGTGTTATTGCAGTTTTAAACATTTGTTCCATTATGCAGTGAAACAAAATGTATGAACCAACAATGCCAAAACTACCAATTTCAGAACATTTCAACCATGAAAGGCTACTCAGACTGCTGTCATTATAATTCACCAACATAAGTCATTATGTACAATATCTGCACAAGTAACGTCATCTGAATAATTCCACATTAAAGAGAGCTATTCGTAATGCAAAGGTTGTTGCAGGCAAACAACTTTGCATTGAAGTGCTTCATCTAAAAATGCATGTGCCTGCTGTCCTTGAAAAATAGATTGCCTATGTTACATTAAAAAAATGCTATGTTGTTGATATTGCCACAATATTTCCTGAACAAGATCAGCTATATAATAGGGAATTTCTGGCAAACAATGACAACAGGTTCATTCAGTCATGGAGATTGTTAATGAGCCTAGCCCAAATTCCCGATTGCTCCAAAGTATTGTCAGATTAATTGACTTGTTCAAGAACATGGCATAAATATGAGGCAAATAGAGATGTTCTGCAAAACTAGAGACAGATAAGAACAGACTACTCCAAATCACTTAAAAAGTTAAGAGAATAACAAGTTTTGCATCCACTTGTATTGTTTTTATTCTTTGTTAATGGGGTTAGTCGCATTGGGCTCATAGCATCTTTTCAGGGTAGAACCAAGGTAGTAATTATACTACTAGGGGAACTTTGGGCAGGGTGTCAGAGACCTTCCCATACTCAGCATACAGGGATGCTGTTTACAGTGATATTTGCTGTTTCTGGTCCAAGCACAGAGGCAGCTTGTAGAAGCAGGAAGAAATAAAGAGAATATGGAGGGAGTCGCAAGTATGGAAAATGAAAATAAAGAATTTCCCAGTTTATTTCATGAAATGAAGGAGGATATTGTAGCAATGGAGGTATTTTACATGGGGAATCATTTTCAGAATGAGATGGTGATATTAAGTTGTTAGAAAAGACAGTCAGGCCTTTTCAATGACAGTTGCAGATTTTGAGAAGGAGGTAGCGTCATCTGTGACAAATTAAGAGGATTTATTTTAACAAAAGCTCTTTGAGGAAGATGTAACAACACAAGAATGTGTTTTAACAACCCTCCAGTTAGGAGGGTTCCTGGATGAGTTATTAATTGACATGGCTAATAGGAGTGAACCGGAGAATGGCAAAGATGTGTCTTGCAGAGAGTTGGAGAAAATTCAGAGGGATGATGTGCAACAAGTTGAAGAGATAGTGGTGGGAAGAAAATCATATGTCGAGATGGTAAAGGTGAGTTCAGAAAATAAGAAAGAGGAAAAAGAAACAGGTATAAAGAAAAAAAGATTTTTTTTTATTTTATAACTTTCTTTTTGAGACTGGCCAGATAATGGAAAAACATGGAACTCATATGTATTCAAACCCTTTTACAGGGAAACAAAGAAAAAAAATAAAATAGAATGTAGGACTGAAGTAGAAAAAGAGACTGTAAAAGGACATTTGTTAAAATTATGTACAAATATATTGGATTTGTTAAAAGTATATGATATTAGAGGTTTGCGGGCTGGAGTGTGGGATTGTAATGTGATTTTGGGATTGGAAAATGAAAGTATTGTGCATATACCGAGTATTACAAGTGATGAATGTGACGAAGGCATGATGAAATACTGGGGGCAGCCTACAACATGTTTTTCTTATGTGGAAAAAACAATAATTTAATTAGCAATTGTGTTAAAAGATGTTTTTCATGTGGAAAGATAGGGCATGAGGCAAGGAACTATGAATTGAGATGTTATAAATGTAAGAAAATTGGACATTTGGGGGGAAAGTGAAGAAAAAGGAAGTGAGATAAGGTCAGAAATGGTAGAGACATTACTAGATCAAGGTCAACAGAACACATTTGTAGAGAAGAGCTAGAAATGGTAGAAATGAAAATAGAAAAAGTTTGCATATTAGACAGACAGCAAGTATTACAAAATGATAATATGAAGGAAGAACTTAATATAAATAAAGTTGAGGCAGAAAAGTCTGGGCTAAGTGATAGTGAGGATTTGAAATGGAATATATTTAAACATAAAAGACATTCTATTGGTTAAAGGGTGTGGGAGAGGAAAAGAAAAATTACAGAAGGATTTAAAAAGGAAAAAGGAACAGGAAAAGATGAATATGATTGCAATAAGACAATATTAATTGTAAAGTTCTAATGTTTAATGTTAATAGTTTAAAGATGTTAGAGTGAAGAATACAGATTTTTGGGTGTTGTAAAAAGCAAGAAAGTAATATTAGTATACTAGAAGACATTAGATTTTTATCACAAGTAGAGAGACATCAAACTAAAGTATGGTGGGGAAAAATGTTATTTGGAATTTAGGGAGAGAGTCTTGCTCAGGGAAACTTGCTTTGTATAAAGATATAATAAAAGTTTTATATCTTACTTTTGTTATAATGGGTAGAATCACAATTACTGATGTAAGATGGATGGATCAAATCATTAGAATTATTGCAATTTTTGCATATGTAACAAAGAGAGGGAGATAGAGAGAAGAGATGTTTAGAAACATTATTCAATATGTGGCAATTAATATGGAAATGATTGTAGTAGGAACTTTTAATTGCAATTTAAGAGAGCAGAAAAAGAAAGTGTATGATGTCAAATTAGCATGGGATATTATAAAATATGGACGATTAAGAATTAGGAAGCAAAAGACATGGCCATATAGTATAGGAGAAAAGAGAATGGAAATAGACTATTTTTTAATTTCAGAAAATTTACTAATAATAGAAAAAGGCATTCTGATGAAAGGGTATGATATTAAATAATAAATAGAAATTCCAATAAAATAATTTTATTCATTCTGTGAGATGATTAAAACTTTTAAAATACATTTGACCTACATGGAGTACAATTTTTCTGTAATCTAAAGCATTTAGGTATCACTTTTTTTTCCCAAACAATTCATCTTATAATCAAAACAATATAGAACACTAGAAGGTAATCCAACAAGACATAACTAGAAAGAATTCACTGAAATCCTCCCTTTTATCCAAGATGTCTGTTTTTAGAAATAATATTTTCCTATAATTTTCATTATAAATGCTTATTTTCAACTGCTTTGGAGCAAATTTGTTAAACTGATTCACAATGAAATTCCATTCTGAAATATATCTGGATCATACCTCTCAACCTCTCAGAGGAATAAATCTGGATAAAGCCATAAATAATGGGAGGAAATGCCAAAAAATATGGACAGTTTTTAAATACTACTCTTACTAGCTTAGAAAGTTGACAGAAAAATGAGTTTTGCATTAACATGGATTTTCTGAAGGGTATGAAGTATGAAACTCAAATATCTGTCATTATTTTCTGATTTCACTCATCAATGATTTGCCAATGATTTGCCAAAAATCCAAAATGTTATGAGGAACCCAGCAAAAATATGAGACAAAAATCTGGGCATTCTGCAAAAATCTGGACAGTTGTGAGGTATGAATTCTGGATCCCTGAGTTGATTAGCACATCTTACCATAACCTTTTAGCACCTATAGTTCATATAAGTCGTAAATTATCAACTTTCTGCTGATAATTTTTATTGTTTTACTCCTGTAATATACTTAAGATTGTGTTTTTTGATGATATTAATCAATTCTGGCTCACAGATTGGTGTAGAATTTGGACAAAATACTTATTAACTAGGCATTTTAACTTTGTCGCTATTCTATTTTTTTAAAAAAATCTCAACAAGTAATATCCGAGCTGTGATCATAAAACTCTTACATATTTAGAATTTTTTCTTAATTTATTACTTGAGCTAAAATTGAATGACCTTATTTCTTATGCTCAGCCAGTAGTTACTAACGCTAATATTTTAGAGCATGATAAATGATTGATTTGCCAGATTTCCTTTTATTAGACTTTCTATTTATACTAGATTTCTTTATTAATGATTTTGTGTCTGCTGTACAATTATTATAATCTCCCTAAAGGTTACATTGCCAATATAACTATTACTTGTCTCACTCTGCAAGCATCCTTCAAGAATTTGATAAAACTAAGTATTCTAAATTTCTTATTTGAAAACAAACCTCAGTATCTTAAAATAGTGGCTTCAGCATATCAGTTAGTATTGTGATATTGCATGAAAAATAAACATTTCATTCATTATATTGAATAAAGTATGATTCAAACTTAAAAACAACAAGGTGAAATGAAAATTAATTTGGAAAAAATGCACTTCTATACATGCCCACATGCTCTTAAACAAATTATTTTACCCTCAATTAATGATTATTGGTTTACAGGTCTATAGGTTGTTACTAGGTGATAGATCAGTTAAGGCCTTTAAAGCCAAGCTGACAATCCCACTGGTACAAGCTAGTTATACCCTCTGTACTCCTAGAAAAGTTATGCTTGGGGTAAACCTAAAAATTCTCATCTATTCATCTAAATTAGACATCAAGTTAGTGAAACACATGCCTTGCTTTACAGAAAGCAATAATTTGTTCCAGAGGTGGGGAATTTTTTAGGAGTTGTACTGAGCATACCAACAAGTCATATTTCTGTTGCAGTATACATTTGGGTCACTTGATATTATAATTGTTTTACTACAGTTTTATAAGAATTTATTATCTAAAGCAGGGGGTGTTCTACAGCTGTTCAAGTCCCAGCTACTTGAATGTCACTAATTCCCAGTTAGGGATTTGAATGGCTGTAATCCCATCTTCCCAGCTGCCCAAATAGGTGCTCAAACTCAGAGACGTAGCTGCCACAATGGACAGGTGCAAGCAAATGCTCAGTAAGTGGGAAAGGGAAACAGGGAGAAACAGTTTAGTTTTAGGAAGGAAACGGGGATTTGAGATTAATGAAGTAAACGGAGGGGATTGAAAGGATAGGTTTAGGGAGGGGAAGGGGATGTTAGGTTTGCTTAAAACCAGAAATGGAATGCCCAGGTTGGTAGCCCCGCAAAACATCAAAATGCTGCTCCTTTCCACTAGTTTATTGACTTAAAAGTCAGTTGATTTAACTCTTTTGTCTCTCAACTGGAGACTTCATCAGAATGAAAATACATTCAGCTGACAAGATTTAAATATTCCCAGAACCAAAGATGATTGGGTGAACAATAAAATAATTAAACAGTTCAATCAAACAATAGAATATTTAAAGAAGCACTGCCATAAAAAAAGTATTTTTTTTAAAGATTTTTTTAAAGATTTTTTTTTTTAAAGTTTAAGAAGTCTGAAACACAAATGTCTGTCATTGCTTGTTGAGGGAGGTTGGTATGATGGTTAAGGGGCTGACTTATAGACACAAGGTACAGAGTTTGATTCTCACATGCGGTGATTGGCTTGGCTTAAAATGGCCCACAAAGTAGTTAGCCTAGTACTAATCTATAAACCTATAAAGATTTGTCAGAAAAACACAAATTTTAAGAGGAACAGAAGGAAAATATGAGGCAAAAATGTGGACATTCTGCAGTAATCTGGAAAGTTGAGAGGTATACTTATGCATAGTCCTAAAAAAGAAAAGTGTGTGTGTGTGTGTGTGTGTGTGTGTGTGTGTGTGTGTGTGTGTGTGTGTGTGTGTGCACGTGTGCATAAGTGTGAGTGTGTGCGCATGGGCATGTATGGGGGGAAACTGTCCAAGGCCCAAGATACACTTAATTCCCCCACTTTTCAAGGTCCATTGTAAGTTGCTGGTTGCTCCTGGTGTATTAGGTCTTTAATCTTGCACTGCCTCTGTTACCTAGACATTCCTCCTGCAAACTACATATTTATTCACAAACCTTTGTTCATTTATTTAAATTAAACAAACATTGTAATTTAACCTAAACTAAATGCTACAGCTGTGACTATGCTTGTATGAGGACAGTTTTAAAAAGGTAATGGGATTTTTATAAATGTTGCCTTGCTTAACATTGGTAGCTGTGTATATGGAAAGAAGAATGCGCAGTTATGTCAGCTTCACTTTACCCATAACAGTATATGTTCAGATTTCTCACTGCTCAAGTAGCCTTTAGGCTATATAGGGTTGTGTCTTTCCCAAGACAAAACAATTGGCCAGTTTCCCAATGCTTTGACTCCCGCCCACACTTCCATTCTGACTGCTGATTGGTCACCCACTAGGAGGGAAGAATCAGCAGTCAGAGTGGAAAATCTTCAGAACTTTCTTGTCCTGAAGTAGAGTACTCATCCTGAAAAAAAGAAACAAGAATTATACAATGACCCCCCCCCATTAATATTCAAAAACATGCACACTGATTGGTCAGCGTGCACGTTGTAAATCAGAGTTATAGTAATGGAAAAAGGTCTGGTCTCCCGGACTTTTTCCATTACTATAACTCTTTTTTTTACAGCAATGGAGAACGCAAGATCTCCGTTGCTTCACACTGTCTCACTATGTTAAAGGAATTTAACATAGCGAGACAGCTTTAAAAAAAGCAACAGAGATTCTCTGTTGCTTTTTTTAAAGCTGTCTCACTATGTTAAACACCTTTAACATCGCGAGACAGTTTGTAAAAGGCAACGGAGATGTTGCTTTCTCCGTTGCTTTTTTCAAAACTGTCTTGCTATGTTAAATGGGTTTAACATAGTGAAACAGCTTTAAAAAAGCAACGGAGATTCTCCGTTTCTTTTTTTAAAGCTGTCTCGCTATGTTAAACCCATTTAACATAGCAAAACAGTTTGTAAAAAGCAATGGAGATCTTGCTTTCTCCGTTGCTTTTGCCCACAACTCTGATGTACTGCGTCGGCATATGCATGCGCAGTACATCAGAACTGCCGCAGAATACCAGACAGCTGCAGAAGGGCAGCGAGGAGGCATTATACAATGTCATTATTTAAGAAAAGTAATTATTTTTTTTCTTAAATAATGTTATTGTATAATAGCAATAACCCACGCCTGGGCGTGGGTAATGCTGGATTTACCCATGGTTGACTTTGTTTGGCCACTTGGGCTTTGCCCTCATGACCAAACCACACCAACCATGGGTAAATCCAGCATTACCCACACCCAGGCGTGGGTTATTGCTATAATAACCACTAAACTATTTCCCAACAATAACTATATACAATACTAGGGAGATTGTGAGTGGGTGCGGCTACAGCAGTAATGAGGAATTTGAACATCTGCTATTATGGGTAAGTGCATTTTACACAACTGTACTATGGTTATCATTTTCACTGCTGCAGTAGTCTTTAGGATATATGGATTGACTACAAATGCCTATTCAGTCTGGAAAGAGGAAGGATATGGAATACAGTTGCACCTTGAGAATGTTCCTAGCAAAGCCAGTCCTGGATCTAGAGAAATAATCCAGCTTGTAATATGTTATAAAGATATGTACAGAGGACCATGTAGCTACCTCTAGAATGCTACTGGCATCCACCCCTTTCCAATATGCCATTGAAGAGTGTGTCCTGAAATTGCCTGAAACTAGTTTACCATGGTGGGTATAACAAAAGGCAATAGCTGAGGACAACCATCTGGAAATAGTCTGTTTTAACATGGGTGTCCTTTCTTAGTCACAACATAAGAAATAAACAGCTGATGAGCTTTTCCAAATTATGTGGATCTGTCTTGATAGTACATAAACAGCCTGTGCATGTCCAGAATATGTAGAATCCTTTCTCCTTGGTTCTGACGGTCAGGATAGAACACTGGGAGACTGGAAGCCTGATTCAAAGTAAACTCTGAAACAACCTTGAGCATGAATGAACGATTAATGACATCCTATTAGTATGGAAGACCAAACAGGCTTCACTCACCATGAGAACTTGCAATTCAGATACTCTTCTTCAAGATGTCAGAGCCATGAGATGAACCTTAAATCTGCTTGATGTGCAGGTAAAATGGAGTTGTGGTTAACTTTTCAGGAAAAAGTTAAGATTCTATGAGGGAGCAACCTGTTTGTGTAGTCTTCTCAGGTTTAACACTCCTTTTAGAAACTGTTTTACTAAAACATTGAAGAGGGTAGAGAATCCAAGGACAGACATGCTGAAATGGCTCCAAGATGTACCTTGATAGGGGAATACAAAAGGCTAGAAGCTAGTAACTCACACAAATAATTGAGCACTAGTGGTACATAATCCTTAATAGGTTATTGGCTAGGCACCAACTAGAAAATCTCTTCCACTTGCCAGTGTAAGAATTTCTAGTAACAGGCTTTCTAGCTTACCTTAGTATCTGCTGCACATTCTTTGAAAAGAAGTGCCTAAAAGGTAGTAGAATTGAACTATTCAGGCAGTTAGTTGACAATGTTTTAGTTTAGGGTGTATCAGGCTCTCCCTGTCTTGTGTGAGTAGATCTAGGTTTTGAGGAAGATTATCATAATTGCTCTTGGCCAAATCCATAAGAAGAGAGAACCAATGTTGCCTAGGTCAAAATGGAGTCACCACAATTATTTTTGGAGTGTCCTTCTAAATCATCTGGAATTACCCTGGATATCAGTGGAAAGGGTGGAAATGCTTAAAGGAACATTCCCATCCACGGGAATGAAGAAACATCTGTTTTCTAGTCCAGTTTGCACGGAGTCCTGGAGACAAATCTGTTGAGTTGTCTGTTTTGAAAGGAGAGGTTCTGCACAAATGGATCAATTCCTGGAAGACCCCCTTGTTCAATTTCCACCTGTGAGGGTCTGGCTTGGCCCTGCTTAACTTGTCTGGCACTTTGTTTTGTAAGTTTCTTGGAGGGTTAAAGAGTGCTCAAGAGCTAACTCCAAAATTATCACAGCCAGCCTGCAATAGAGGATACCGCCTTGTGCTCCATTACTTGTTGATAAACCAGAACTGTGTAGTGTTGTCTGGAATCACCTGGAGAGATCATGGGGGCCATAAATGATGAACAGATTTTAAAGCATGACTCACAGCCAACATCTCTTTAATAATAATGCATCTGTCTGAAGAATCCTGCAGGCCTTGCACCTTTACCTCACCCACTGGAAACTACCCCCACCCAAAAAAAAAAGAAAATCTGGGACATCTTTAGTTACAGATTGACTTGGAGGTTGAAGAGAAAATTGCTTGTATTTATAATCTCCATAAGTGCAGTTCCTTTTTTACAAAGCCATAGATAGGTATCTAAAAATCCAGACAATACAAGTGTTGGGTCCATGTGTTTTTTTAGATACAACTGAATCATTCTCATGTGTAACTTGGTGAGAGGAACTGTAAAACTCATAGATGCCATGATCCCCAGAATCCTGAGAAACTCTGGCTGAAGAATAAAACTGAGCTGAGAAGCTCAGGAAGGTTTCCAGATAAAAATCAACTTTCTCCGGCATCGAAAAGTCCTTTTGCTATAGAGTGTCTATAAGCTATACTATAATGACAGTCCTGTGTGATGGGGTTACTGAATGTTTACCTGGAATTCCAGATTTGTCAGAAAAGATGAAACCCATGTTAAGGACTCCTGACATCTGGGGGAGAACTCTTCAAAAACAAATAAGTCACTCAAGGAAGGAAAAAAGCACTGTTTAGTCGGCAAAGAGTTATGACTGCAGTTCGACACTTTGAAACAAAGTTGGAACAGAAGAAAATCCAAAGACAATGCAAAGAACTGAAAGTGTGACCCATATAAAGAAAAACTGAGAAATTTCCTGAAGCCCTGGACTATGGGAATGTGATGTTATGCATCTTTTAGGTCCAATGTTACTTTAAA